>NW_027477216.1:0-88780 GCF_051020955.1 Megalopta genalis
CACATGATTTAGTTTCAAATCAATGCGATGTAGTTGGTTCAGCTTCAAATCCATACGACACATATGATTTAGCTTCAAAAACTTCCGATATAAGTGATATAGCTTCAAAAGCAGGAGGAACAAACGTGTTAGCTTAAAATCCAAGCGAAACAGATGATTTAGCTTCAAATCAATGCGACGTAGAAGGCGTAGCTTCAAATCCATGCGGAACAAATGGTTATGCTTCAAATACGTGTGATATAAGTGATATAGATTCAACTGTAGGCGAAACAAACGAGATAGCTTCAAATCCATGCAAAACACATGATTAAGGTTCCAATCAATGTAATGTAGTAGGTTTAGCTGCAAATCCATGCGACACAGATGATTTAGCTTCAAATCAATGCGTTGTAGAAGGTTTAGCGTGAAATCCAAGCGAAACACATGACCTAGCTTCAAATCAATGCGAAGTAGAAGGTTTAGCTTCAAATCCACTCGAAACAAATGAGTTAGCTTCAAACACTAGGGATATACGTGATATAGCTACAAATGCAGACAAATCAAACGAGTTAGGTTCAAAATCCATGCGATACACCTGATTTAGCTCCAAATACTTGCGATATAAGTGATATAGATTCAAATGCAGGTGAATCAAATGATTTAGCTTCACATAATCTCGATATTAGTGATAACTTCAAATGCAGACGAAACACACGAGTTGGCTTTAAATCCATGGCGAAACAAATGATTTAGTTTCAAGTCAATTCTTGGTAGAAGGATTACCTTCATATCCATGCGAAACAAATGATTTCGCTTCAAATACTTGAAATATAAATGACGTAGATTCAAATGCAGGCGAAACAAACGAGTTAGCTTAAAATCCAAGCAAAACACATGATTTAGCTTCATTTCAATGCCAAGTAGAAGGGTTAGCTTCAAATCCATGCGAAACAAATGGTTTAGCTTCAAATACTTGTGATAAACATGATTTAGCTTCAACTGCATGCGGAACAAACAAGGTAGCTTCAAATCCATGCGAAACACATGATTTAGATTCCAATCAATTTCGAAGTAGAAATCTTAGCTACGAAACCGTGCGAAACAAATGATTTTGCTTTTAATACTTGCGATATATGTGATATGGCTTCAAATGCAGGCGAAACAAACGAGTTAACTTCAAAACCGTGCGGAACACATGATTTAGTTGCAAATCAATGCGATGTAGATGGTTTAGCTTCAAATCCATGCGATACACAAGATTTAGCTTCCAATCAATGCGATGTAGAAAGTTCAGCTTCAAATCCATGCGACGCACATGATTTAGCTTCAAATACTTGCGATATAAGTGATATAGCTTCAAAATCTGGAGGAACAAACGAGGTAGCTTCAATTCCATGCGAAACAAATGATTTAGCTTCAAATCAATGCGAAGTAGAGGGCTTAGCTTCAAATCCATGCGAAACAAATGGTTTAGCTACAAATACTTGTGATATACATTATTTAGCTACAACTGCATGCGAAACAATCGAGTTAGCTTCAAATCCATGCGAAACACATGATTTAGATTCAAATCAATGCGATGTAGAAGGTTTAGCTTCAAATCCATGCGATTTACAAGATTTAGCTTCAAATCAATGCGATGTAGAAGGTTCAGCTTCAAATCCATGCGACACATATTATTTAGCTGCAAATACTTGCGATATAAGTGATATAGCTTCAAAAGCAGGAGGAACAAACGAGGTAGCTTCAATTCCACGCGAAGCAAATGATTTAGCTTCAAATCAATGCGAAGTAGAAGGCTTAGCTTCAAAACCATGCGAAACAAATGGCAAAGCTACAAATGCTTGTGATATAAATTATTAAGCTACAACTGCATGCGAGACAAACGAGTTTGCTTCAAGTCCATGCGAAACACATGATTTAGCTTCAAATCAATGCGATGTAGAAGGTTTAGCTTCAAATCCATGCGATACACAAGATTTTGCTTTAAATCATGCGATGTAGTAGGTTCAGTTTCAAATCCATGAGACACATATGATTTAGCTTCAAATACTTGCGATATAAGTGATATAGCTTCAAAAGCAGGAGGAGCAAACTAGGTAGCTTCAGATCTATACGAAACAAACGATTTAGCTTCAAATCAATGCGAAGTAGAAGGCTTAGCTTCAAATCCATGCGAAACAAATGATTTAGCTACAAATACTTGTGATATAAATTATTAAGCTACAACTGCATGCGAAACAAACGAGTTACCTTCAAATCCACGCGAAACACATGAGTTAGCTTCAAATCAATGCGATGTAGAAGGTTTAGCTTCAAATACATACGAAACAAATGATTGAGGTTCAAACACTTGGGATAAATGTGATATAGCTTCAACTGTATGCGAAACAATCGAGTTACCTTCAAATCCACGCGAAACACATGAATTGGTTCAAATAAATGCGATGTAGAAGGTTTAGCTTCAAATCCAAGCGAAAAACATGATTTAGCTTCAAATACTTGCGATATAAGTAATATAGATTCAAATACAGGCGAAACGAACGAGTTAGCTTCAAAGCCATGCGAAACACATGATTCATTTGCAAATCAATGCGATGTAGAAGGTTCAGCTTCAAATCCATGCAAAACACGTGATTTAGCTTATAATTAATGCGAAGGAGAAGGCTTAGCTTCAAATCCATGCGAAACAAATGGTTTAGCTTCAAATACTTGTGATATACGTTATTTAGATTTAACTGTATGCGCAACGAACGAGTTAGCTTCAAATCCAAGCGAAACACATGATTTAGCTGCAAATCAATGCGATGTAGAAGGTTTAGCTCCAAATCCATGCGAAACAAATGATTTAGCTACAAATACTTGTGATATACATTATTTAGCTACAACTCCATCCGAATCAAACGAGTTATCTTCAAATCCATGCGAGACACATGATTCAGCATCAATTTCATGAGAAACACATGGTTTAGGTTCATATTCTTGGAAACAAATGGTTTAGATTCACATACTTGTGATAAACATGATTTGGCTTCAACTGCATGCGAAACAAACGAGTTTGCTCCAAATCCATGCGATACACATGACATAGCTTCAAATGCTTGCGATATAAGTGATGTAGATTCAACTGGAGGCGAAACGAACGAGTTAGCTTCAAATCCATGCGAAACACATGATTTAGCTTCAAATTAATGCGATGTAGAAGGTTTAGCTTCAAATCCATGCGATACACAAGATTTAGCTTCAAATCAATTCGATGTAGAAGGTTCAGCTTCAAATCCATGCGAAACAAATGGTTTAGCTACAAATACTTGTGATATACATTATTTAGCTACAACTGCAGGCGAAACAAACGAGTTAGCTTCAAATCCATGCGAAACACATGATTTAGTTGCAAATCAATGCGATGTAGAGGGTTTAGCTTCAAATCCATGCGATACACAAGATTTAGCTTCAAATCAATGCGATGTAGAAAGTTCAGCTTCAAATCCATGCGACGTACATGATTTAGCTTCAAATACTTGCGATATAAGTGATATAGCTTCAAAATCTGGAGGAACAAACGAGGTAGCTTCAATTCCATGCGAAACAAATGATTTAGCTTCAAATCAATGCGAAGTAGAGGGCTTAGCTTCAAATCCATGCGAAACAAATGGTTTAGCTACAAATACTTGTGATATACATTATTTAGCTACAACTGCATGCGAAACAAACGAGTTAGCTTCAAATCCATGCGAAACACATGATTTAGCTTCAAATCAATGCGATGTAGAAGGTTTAGCTTCAAATCCATGCGATACACAAGATTTAGCTTCAAATCAATTCGATGTAGAAGGTTCAGCTTCAAATCCATGCGACACATATGATTTAGCTTCAAATACTTGCGATATAAGTGATATAGCTTCAAAAGCAGGAGGAACAAACGAGGTAGCTTCAGTTCTATGCGAAACAAATGATTTAGCTTCAAATGAATGCGAAGTAGAAGGCTTAGCTTCAAATCCATGCGAAACAAATGATTTAGCTACAAATACTTGTGATATACATTATTTAGCTACAACTGCATGCGAAACAAACGAGTTATCTTCAGATTGATGCGAAACACATGATTTAGCTTAAAATCTATGCGATGTAGAAGGTTTAGCTTCAAATCCATGAGAAACAAATGATTTATCTTCAGATACTTGCGATATAAATGATATAGATTCAACTGCATGCGAAAAAAACGATTCAGCTTCAAATCCAAGGGAAACACACGATTTAACTTCAAATAATGCGAAGTAAAAGGCTTAGCTTCAAATCCATGCGAAACGAATGATTTAGCATCAAATGCTTGCGAATATAAGTGATATAGCTTCAAATGCAGGCGAAACAAACGAGTTAGCTTCAGATCCATGCGAAACACATGATTTAGTTGCAAATCAATGCGATGTAGAGGGTTTAGCTTCAAATCCATGCGATACACAAGATTTAGCTTCAAATCAATGCGATGTAGAAGGTTCAGCTTCAAATCCAAGCGAATCACGAGCTTTAGCTTCCTATTAATGCGAAGTAGAAGGCTTAGCTTGTAATCCATGCGAAACACGTGATTTAGCTACAAATCAATGCGATCTAGAAGGTTTAGCTTCAAATCCATGCGATGTAGAAGGTTTAGCTTCAAATCCATGCGAAACGAATGATTTAGCATCAAATGCTTGCGAATATAAGTGATATAGCTTCAAATGCAGGCGAAACAAACGAGTTAGCTTCAGATCCATGCGAAACACATGATTTAGTTGCAAATCAATGCGATGTAGAGGGTTTAGCTTCAAATCCATGCGATACATAAGATTTAGCTTCCAATCAATGCGATGTAGAAAGTTCAGCTTCAAATCCATGCGACGCACATGATTTAGCTTCAAATACTTGCGATATAAGTGATATAGCTTCAAAATCTGGAGGAACAAACGAGGTAGCTTCAATTCCATGCGAAACAAATGATTTAGCTTCAAATCAATCCGAAGTAGAGAGCTTAGCTTCAAATCCATGCGAAACAAATGGTTTAGCTACAAATACTTGTGATATACATTATTTAGCTACAACTGCATGCGAAACAATCGAGTTAGCTTCAAATCCATGCGAAACACATGATTTAGATTCAAATCAATGCGATGTAGAAGGTTCAGCTTCAAATCCATGCGACACATATGATTTAGCTGCAAATACTTGCGATATAAGTGATATAGCTTCAAAAGCAGGAGGAACAAACGAGGTAGCTTCAATTCCACGCGAAACAAATGATTTAGCTTCAAATCAATGCGAAGTAGAAGGCTTAGCTTCAAATCCATGCGAAACAAATGGCAAAGCTACAAATGCTTGTGATATAAATTATTAAGCTACAACTGCATGCGAGACAAACGAGTTAGCTTCAAATCCATGCGAAACACATGATTTAGCTTCAAATCAATGCGATGTAGAAGGTTTAGCTTCAAATCCATGCGATACACAAGATTTTGCTTTAAATCATGCGATGTAGTAGGTTCAGCTTCAAATCCATGAGACACATATGATATAGCTTCAAATACTTGCGATATAAGTGATATAGCTTCAAAAGCAGGAGGAGCAAACTAGGTAGCTTCAGTTCTATGCGAAACAAACGATTTAGCTTCAAATCAATGCGAAGTAGAAGGCTTAGCTTCAAATCCATGCGAAACAAATGATTTAGCTACTAATACTTGTGATATAAATTATTAAGCTACAACTGCATGCGAAACAAACGAGTTACCTTCAAATCCACGCGAAACACATGAGTTAGCTTCAAATCAATGCGATGTAGAAGGTTTAGCTTCAAATCCATACGAAACAAATGATTGAGGTTCATACACTTGGGATAAATGTGATATAGCTTCAACTGCATGCGAAACAATCGAGTTACCTTCAAATCCACGCGAAACACATAAATTGGTTCAAATAAATGCGATGTAGAAAGTTTAGCTTCAAATCCAAGCGAAAAACATGATTTAGCTTCAAATACTTGCGATATAAGTAATATAGATTCAAATACAGGCGAAACGAACGAGTTAGCTTCAAAGCCATGCGAAACACATGATTCATTTGCAAATCAATGCGATGTAGAAGGTTCAGCTTCAAATCTATGCAAAACACGTGATTTAGCTTCCAATTAATGCGAAGGAGAAGGCTTAGCTTCAAATCCATGCGAAACAAATGGTTTAGCTTCAAATACTTGTGATATACGTTATTTAGATTTAACTGTATGCGCAACGAACGAGTTAGCTTCAAATCCAAGCCAAACACATGATTTAGCTGCAAATCAATGCGATGTAGAAGGTTCAGCTTCAAATCCATGCGACACATATGATTTAGCTTCAAATACTTGCGATATAAGTGATATAGCTTCAAAAGCAGGAGGAACAAACGAGGTAGCTTCAGTTCTATGCGAAACAAATGATTTAGCTTCAAATGAATGCGAAGTAGAAGGCTTAGCTTCAAATCCATGCAAACAAATGGTTTAGCTACAAATACTTGTGATATACATTATTTAGCTACAACTACATGCGAAACAAACGAGTTAGCTTCAAATCCATGCGAAAGACATGATGCAGCATCAAATCAGTGTGAAGTAGAAGGCTTAGCATCAAATCCCATGCGAATCAAATTGTTTAGATTCAAATACTTGTGATATACATGATTTAGCTTAAACTTCATGCGACACAATCGAGTTAGCTTCAAATCCATGCGAAACACATGATTCAGATGCAAATCAATGCGATGTATAACGTTTAGCATCAAATCCATGCCAAACACATGATTTAGCTTCAAATCAATGGGATGTAGAAGGTTTTGCTTCAAATCCATGAGAAACAAATGATTTAGCTTCAGATACTTGCGATATAAATGATATAGATTCAACTGCATGCGAAAAAAACGATTCAGCTTCAAATCCAAGGGAAACACATGATTTAACTTCAAATAATGCGAAGTAAAAGGCTTAGCTTCAAATCCATGCGAAACGAATGATCTAGCATCAAATGCTTGCGAATATAAGTGATATAGCTTCAAATGCAGGCGAAACAAACGAGTTAGCTTCAGATCCATGCGAAACACATGATTTAGTTGCAAATCAATGCGATGTAGAGGGTTTAGCTTCAAATCCATGCGATACACAAGATTTAGCTTCAAATCAATGCGATGTAGAAGGTTCAGCTTCAAATCCATGCGACACATATGATTTAGCTTCAAATACTTGCGATATAAGTGATATAGCTTCAAAACCTGGAGGAACAAACGAGGTAGCTTCAGTTCTAGGCTAAACAAATGATTTAGCTTCAAATCAATGCGAAGTAGAAGGCTTAGCTTCAAATCCATGCGAAACAAATGATTTAGCTACAAATACTTGTGATATACATTATTTAGCTACAACTGCATGCGAAACAAACGAGTTAGCTTCAAATACATGCGAAACACATGATTTAGGTTTAAATCAATGCGATGTAGAAGGTTTAGCTTCAAATTCATGCAAAACACGTGATTTAGCTTCCTATTAATGCGAAGTAGAAGGCTTAACTTCAAATCTAAGCGAAACAAATGGTTTAGCTTCAAATACTTGTGATATACGTTATTTACATTTAACTGCATGCGCAACGAACGAGTTAGCTTCAAATCCATGCGAAACACATGATTTAGCTGCAAATCAATGCGATGTAGTAGGTTTAGCATCAAATCCATGCGATGTAGAAGGTTTAGCTTCAAATCGATGCGAAACAAATGATTTAGCTTCAAATCAATGCGAAGTAGAAGGCTTAGCTTCAAATCCATGCAAACAAATGGTTTAGCTACAAATACTTGTGATATACATTATTTAGCTACAACTGCATGCGCAACAAACGAGTTAGCTTCAAATCCATGCGAAAGACTTGACTCAGCATCAAATCAGTGTGAAGTAGAAGGCTTAGCATCAAATCCCATCCGAATCAAATGGTTTAGATTCAAATACTTGTGATATACATGATTTAGCTTAAACTGCATGCGACACAATCGAGTTAGCTTCAAATCCATGCGAAACACATGATTCAGATGCAAATCAATGCGATGTATAAGGTTTAGCTTCAAATCCATGCCAAACACATGATTTAGATTCAAATCCATGGGATGTAGAAGGTTTAGCTTCAAATCCATGAGAAACGAATGATTTAGCATCAAATGCTTGCGAATATAAGTGATATAGCTTCAAATGCAGGCGAAACAAACGAGTTAGCTTCAGATCCATGCGAAACACATGATTTAGTTGCAAATCAATGCGATGTAGAGGGTTTAGCTTCAAATCCATGCGATACACAAGATTTAGCTTCAAATCAATGCGATGTAGAAGGTTCAGCTTCAAATCCATGCGACACATATGATTTAGCTTCAAATACTTGCGATATAAGTGATATAGCTTCAAAACCTGGAGGAACAAACGAGGTAGCTTCAGTTCTAGGCTAAACAAATGATTTAGCTTCAAATCAATGCGAAGTAGAAGGCTTAGCTTCAAATCCATGCGAAACAAATGATTTAGCTACAAATACTTGTGATATACATTATTTAGCTACAACTGCATGCGAAACAAACGAGTTAGCTTCAAATACATGCGAAACACATGATTTAGGTTTAAATCAATGCGATGTAGAAGGTTTAGCTTCAAATCCATGCAAAACACGTGATTTAGCTTCCTATTAATGCGAAGTAGAAGGCTTAACTTCAAATCTAAGCGAAACAAATGGTTTAGCTTCAAATACTTGTGATATACGTTATTTACATTTAACTGCATGCGCAACGAACGAGTTAGCTTCAAATCCATGCGAAACACATGATTTAGCTTCAAATCCATGCGAAACAAATGGTTTAGCTACAGATACTTGTGATATACATTATTTAGCTACAACTGCATGCGAAACAAACGAGTTAGCTTCAAATCCATGCGAAACACATGATTTAGTTGCAAATCAATGCGATGTAGAGGGTTTAGCTTCAAATCCATGCGATACACAAGATTCAGCTTCAAATCAATGCGATGTAGAAAGTTCAGCTTCAAATCCATGCGACGTACATGATTTAGCTTCAAATACTTGCGATATAAGTGATATAGCTTCAAAATCTGGAGGAACAAACGAGGTAGCTTCAATTCCATGCGAAACAAATGACTTAGCTTCAAATCAATGCGAAGTAGAGGGCTTAGCTTCAAATCCATGCGAAACAAATGGTTTAGCTACAAATACTTGTGATATACATTATTTAGCTACAACTGCATGCGAAACAAACGAGTTAGCTTCAAATCCATGCGATACACATGACATAGCTTCAAATGCTTGCGATATAAGTGATGTAGATTCAACTGGAGGCGAAACGAACGAGTTAGCTTCAAATCCATGCGAAACACATGATTTAGCTTCAAATTAATGCGATGTAGAAGGTTTAGCTTCAAATCCATGCGATACACAAGATTTAGCTTCAAATCAATTCGATGTAGAAGGTTCAGCTTCAAATCCATGCGAAACAAATGGTTTAGCTACAAATACTTGTGATATACATTATTTAGCTACAACTGCATGCGAAACAAACGAGTTAGCTTCAAATCCATGCGAAACACATGATTTAGTTGCAAATCAATGCGATGTAGAGGGTTTAGCTTCAAATCCATGCGATACACAAGATTTAGCTTCAAATCAATGCGATGTAGAAAGTTCAGCTTCAAATCCATGCGACGTACATGATTTAGCTTCAAATACTTGCGATATAAGTGATATAGCTTCAAAATCTGGAGGAACAAACGAGGTAGCTTCAATTCCATGCGAAACAAATGATTTAGCTTCAAATCAATGCGAAGTAGAGGGCTTAGCTTCAAATCCATGCGAAACAAATGGTTTAGCTACAAATACTTGTGATATACATTATTTAGCTACAACTGCATGCGAAACAAACGAGCTAGCTTCAAATCCATGCGAAACACATGATTTAGCTTCAAATCAATGCGATGTAGAAGGTTTAGCTTCAAATCCATGCGATACACAAGATATAGCTTCAAATCAATTCGATGTAGAAGGTTCAGCTTCAAATCCATGCGACACATATGATTTAGCTTCAAATACTTCCGATATAAGTGATATAGCTTCAAAAGCAGGAGGAACAAACGAGGTAGCTTCAGTTCTATGCGAAACAAATGATTTAGCTTCAAATGAATGCGAAGTAGAAGGCTTAGCTTCAAATCCATGCGAAACAAATGATTTAGCTACAAATACTTGTGATATACATTATTTAGCTACAACTGCATGCGAAACAAACGAGTTATCTTCAGATTGATGCGAAACACATGATTTAGCTTAAAATCAATGCGATGTAGAAGGTTTAGCTTCAAATCCATGCGATACACAAGATTTTGCTTTAAATCATGCGATGTAGTAGGTTCAGCTTCAAATCCATGCGACACATATGAATTAGCTTCAAATACTTGCGATATAAGTGATATAGCTTCAAAAGCAGGAGGAACAAACGAGGTAGCTTCAGTTCTATGCGAAACAAACGATTTAGCTTCAAATCAATGCGAAGTAGAAGGCTTAGCTTCAAATCCATGCGAAACACATGATTTAGCTTCAAATTAATGCGATGTAGAAGGTTTAGCTTCAAATCCATGCGATACACAAGATTTAGCTTCAAATCAATTCGATGTAGAAGGTTCAGCTTCAAATCCATGCGAAACAAATGGTTTAGCTACAAATACTTGTGATATACATTATTTAGCTACAACTGCATGCGAAACAAACGAGTTAGCTTCAAATCCATGCGAAACACATGATTTAGTTGCAAATCAATGCGATGTAGAGGGTTTAGCTTCAAATCCATGCGACACATATGATTTAGCTTCAAATACTTGCGATATAAGTGATATAGCTTCAAAAGCAGGAGGAACAAACGAGGTAGCTTCAGTTCTATGCGAAACAAATGATTTAGCTTCAAATGAATGCGAAGTAGAAGGCTTAGCTTCAAATCCATGCGAAACAAATGATTTAGCTACAAATACTTGTGATATACATTATTTAGCTACAACTGCATGCGAAACAAACGAGTTATCTTCAGATTGATGCGAAACACATGATTTAGGTTAAAATCAATGCGATGTAGAAGGTTTAGCTTCAAATCCATGAGAAACAAATGATTTAGCTTCAGATACTTGCGATATAAATGATATAGATTCAACTGCATGCGAAAAAAACGATTCAGCTTCAAATCCAAGGGAAACACATGATTTAACTTCAAATCAATGCGAAGTAAAAGGCTTAGCTTCAAATCCATGCGAAACACATGATTCAGATGCAAATCAATGCGATGTATAACGTTTAGCATCAAATCCATGCCAAACACATGATTTAGCTTCAAATCCATGGGATGTAGAAGGTTTAGCTTCAAATCCATGAGAAACAAATGATTTATCTTCAGATACTTGCGATATAAATGATATAGATTCAACTGCATGCGAAAAAAACGATTCAGCTTCAAATCCAAGGGAAACACATGATTTAACTTCAAATAATGCGAAGTAAACGGCTTAGCTTCAAATCCATGCGAAACGAATGATTTAGCATCAAATGCTTGCGAATATAAGTGATATAGCTTCAAATGCAGGCGAAACAAACGCGTTAGCTTCAGATCCATGCGAAACACATGATTTAGTTGCAAATCAATGCGATGTAGAGGGTTTAGCTTCAAATCCATGCGATACACAAGATTTAGCTTCAAATCAATGCGATGTAGAAGGTTCAGCTTCAAATCCATGCGACACATATGATTTAGCTTCAAATACTTGCGATATAAGTGATATAGCTTCAAAACCTGGAGGAACAAACGAGGTAGCTTCAGTTCTATGCTAAACAAATGATTTAGCTTCAAATCAATGCGAAGTAGAAGGCTTAGCTTCAAATCCATGCGAAACAAATGATTTAGCTACAAATACTTGTGATATACATTATTTAGCTACAACTGCATGCGAAACAAACGAGTTAGCTTCAAATACATGCGAAACACATGATTTAGGTTTAAATCAATGCGATGTAGAAGGCTTAGCTTCAAATCCATGCAAACAAATGGTTTAGCTACAAATACTTGTGATATACATTATTTAGCTACAACTGCATGCGCAACAAACGAGTTAGCTTCAAATCCGTGCGAAAGACTTGACTCAGCATCAAATCAGTGTGAAGTAGAAGGCTTAGCATCAAATCCCATCCGAATCAAATGGTTTAGATTCAAATACTTGTGATATACATGATTTAGCTTAAACTGCATGCGACACAATCGAGTTAGCTTCAAATCCATGCGAAACACATGATTCAGATGCAAATCAATGCGATGTATAAGGTTTAGCTTCAAATCCATGCCAAACACATGATTTAGCTTCAAATCCATGGGATGTAGAAGGTTTAGCTTCAAATCCATGAGAAACAAATGATTTATCTTCAGATACTTGCGATATAAATGATATAGATTCAACTGCATGCGAAAAAAACGATTCAGCTTCAAATCCAAGGGAAACACATGATTTAACTTCAAATAATGCGAAGTAAACGGCTTAGCTTCAAATCCATGCGAAACGAATGATTTAGCATCAAATGCTTGCGAATATAAGTGATATAGCTTCAAATGCAGGCGAAACAAACGCGTTAGCTTCAGATCCATGCGAAACACATGATTTAGTTGCAAATCAATGCGATGTAGAGGGTTTAGCTTCAAATCCATGCGATACACAAGATTTAGCTTCAAATCAATGCGATGTAGAAGGTTCAGCTTCAAATCCATGCGACACATATGATTTAGCTTCAAATACTTGCGATATAAGTGATATAGCTTCAAAACCTGGAGGAACAAACGAGGTAGCTTCAGTTCTATGCTAAACAAATGATTTAGCTTCAAATCAATGCGAAGTAGAAGGCTTAGCTTCAAATCCATGCGAAACAAATGATTTAGCTACAAATACTTGTGATATACATTATTTAGCTACAACTGCATGCGAAACAAACGAGTTAGCTTCAAATACATGCGAAACACATGATTTAGGTTTAAATCAATGCGATGTAGAAGGCTTAGCTTCAAATCCATGCAAACAAATGGTTTAGCTACAAATACTTGTGATATACATTATTTAGCTACAACTGCATGCGCAACAAACGAGTTAGCTTCAAATCCGTGCGAAAGACTTGACTCAGCATCAAATCAGTGTGAAGTAGAAGGCTTAGCATCAAATCCCATCCGAATCAAATGGTTTAGATTCAAATACTTGTGATATACATGATTTAGCTTAAACTGCATGCGACACAATCGAGTTAGCTTCAAATCCATGCGAAACACATGATTCAGATGCAAATCAATGCGATGTATAAGGTTTAGCTTCAAATCCATGCCAAACACATGATTTAGCTTCAAATCCATGGGATGTAGAAGGTTTAGCTTCAAATCCATGAGAAACGTGTGATTTAGCATCAAATGCTTGCGAATATAAGTGATATAGCTTCAAATGCAGGCGAAACAAACGAGTTAGCTTCAGATCCATGCGAAACAAATGATTTAGCTTCAAATCAATGCGAAGTAGAGGGCTTAGCTTCAAATCCATGCGAAACAAATGGTTTAGCTACAAATACTTGTGATATACCTTATTTAGCTACAACTGCATGCGAAACAAACGAGTTAGCTTCAAATCCATGCGAAACACATGATTTAGGAGCAAATCAATGCGATGTAGAGGGTTTAGCTTCAAATCCATGCGATACACAAGATTTAGCTTCAAATCAATGCGATGTAGAAAGTTCAGCTTCAAATCCATGCGACGTACATGATTTAGCTTCAAATACTTGCGATATAAGTGATATAGCTTCAAAATCTGGCGGAACAAACGAGGTAGCTTCAATTCCATGCGAAACAAATGATTTAGCTTCAAATCAATGCGAAGTAGAGGGCTTAGCTTCAAATCCATGCGAAACAAATGGTTTAGCTACAAATACTTGTGATATACATTATTTAGCTACAACTGCATGCGAAACAAACGTGTTATCTTCAAATCCATGTGATACACATGACATAGCTTCAAATGCTTGCGATATAAGTGATGTAGATTCAACTGGAGGCGAAACGAACGAGTTAGCTTCAAATCCATGCGAAGCACATGATTTAGCTTCAAATTAATGCGATGTAGAAGGTTTAGATTCAAATCCATGCGATACACAAGATTTAGCTTCAAATCAATTCGATGTAGAAGGTTCAGCTTCAAATCCATGCGAAACAAATGGTTTAGCTACAAATACTTGTGATATACATTATTTAGCTACAACTGCATGCGAAACAAACGAGTTAGCTTCAAATCCATGCGAAACACATGATTTAGTTGCAAATCAATGCGATGTAGAGGGTTTAGCTTCAAATCCATGCGATACACAAGATTTAGCTTCAAATCAATGCGATGTAGAAAGTTCAGCTTCAAATCCATGCGACGTACATGATTTAGCTTCAAATACTTGCGATATAAGTGATATAGCTTCAAAATCTGGAGGAACAAACGAGGTAGCTTCAATTCCATGCGAAACAAATGATTTAGCTTCAAATCAATGCGAAGTAGAGGGCTTAGCTTCAAATCCATGCGAAACAAATGGTTTAGCTACAAATACTTGTGATATACATTATTTAGCTACAACTGCATGCGAAACAAACGAGTTAGCTTCAAATCCATGCGAAACACATGATTTAGCTTCAAATCAATGCGATGTAGAAGGTTTAGCTTCAAATCCATGCGATACACAAGATTTAGCTTCAAATCAATTCGATGTAGAAGGTTCAGCTTCAATTCCATGCGACACATATGATTTAGCTTCAAATACTTGCGATATAAGTGATATAGCTTCAAAAGCAGGAGGAAGAAACGAGGTAGCTTCAATTCCACGCGAAACAAATGATTTAGCTTCAAATCAATGCGAAGTAGAAGGCTTAGCTTCAAATCCATGCGAAACAAATGGATAAGCTACAAATGCTTGTGATATAAATTATTAAGCTACAACTGCATGCGAGACAAACGAGTTAGCTTCAAATCCATGCGAAACACATGATTTAGCTTCAAATCAATGCGATGTAGAAGGTTTAGCTTCAAATCCATGCGATACACAAGATTTTGCTTTAAATCATGTGATGTAGAAAGTTCAGCTTCAAATCCATGCGACGCACATGATTTAGCTTCAAATACTTGCGATATAAGTGATATAGCTTCAAAAGCAGGAGGAACAAACGATGTAGCTTCAATTCCATGCGAAACAAATGATTCAGCTTCAAATCAATGCGAAGTAGAAGACTTAGCTTCAAATCCATGCAAAACACGTGATTTAGGATCCAATCAATGCGGAGTAGAAGGCTTACCTTCAACTCCATGCGGAACAAATGGTTATGCTTCAAATACTTGTGATATAAGTGATATATATTCAACTTCAGGCGAAACAAACGAGATAGCTTCAAATCCATGCAAAACACATGATTTAGCATCAAATCAATGCGATGTAGAAGGCTTAGCTTCAAATCCATGCAAAACACGTGATTTAGGATCCAATCAATGCGGAGGAGCAGGTTTAGCTTCAAATCCATGCAAAACAAATGATTGAGCTTCCTACACTTGGGATATAGGTGATATAGCTTCAACTGCATGCGAAACAAATGAGTTACATTCAAATCCAAGCGAAACACATAATTTAGCTTCAAATCAATGCGATGTAGAAGGCTGAGCTTCAAATCCATGCGAAACACATGGTTCAGCAGCAAATCAATGCAATGTAGAAGGTTTAGCTTCAAATCCATGCCAAACACATGATTTAGCTTCATATCCAAGGGATGTAGAAGGTTTAGCTTCAAATCCATGCGAAACACATTATTGAGGTGCAAATCAGTGCGAAGTAGAAGGCTCAGGTTCAAAGCCATGCGATTCAAATGGTTCATCTTCAAATACTTGTAAAAGACATGATTTAGCTTCAACTGCATGCGAAACAAACGAGTTACCTTCAAATCCACGCGTAACACATGATTTAGCTTCAAATCAATGCGATGTAGAAGGCTTAGCTTCAAATCCATGCGATACAAATGGTTTAGCTTCAAATACTTGTGATATACATGATTTAGCTTCAACTGCATTCGAAGCAAACGAGTTAGCTCCAAATCCAAGCGAAACACATGATTTAGCTTCAAATACTTGCGATATAAGTGATATAGTTTCAAATGCAGGCGAAACGAACGAGTTAGCTTCAAATCCATGCGAAACACATGGTTCAGCTGCAAATCAATGCGATGTAGAAGGTTTAGCTTCAAATCCATGCCAAACACATGATTTAGCTACATATCCAAGGGATGTAGAAGGTTTAGCTTCAAATCCATGCGAAACACATTATTGAGGTGCAAATCAGTGCGAAGTAGAAGGCTCAGGTTCAAAGCCATGCGATTCAAATGGTTCATCTTCAAATACTTGTAAAAGACATGATTTAACTTCAACTGCATGCGAAACAAACGAGTTACCTTCAAATCCACGCGTAACACATGATTTAGCTTCAAATCAATGCGATGTAGAAGGCTTAGCTTCAAATCCATGCAAAACACGTGATTTAGGATACAATCAATGCGAAGTAGAAGGCTAAGCTTCAAGTCCATGCCAAGCACATGATTCAGCTTCAAATCCATGGGATGTAGAAGGTTTAGCTTCAAATCCATGCGAAACACATTATTTAGGTGCAAATCAGTGCGAAATAGAAGGCTCAGGTTCAAAGCCATGCGATTCAAATGGTTCATCTTCAAATACTTGTGAAAGACATGATTTAGCTTCAACTGCATGCGAAACAAACGAGTTACCTTCAAATCCACGCGAAACACATGATTTAGCTTCAAATCAATGCGATGTAGAAGGCTTAGCTTCGAATCCATGCAAAGCACGTGATTTAGGATCCAATCAATGCGAAGTAGAAGGCTTTGCTTCAAATCCACGCGAAACACATGATTTAGCTTCAAATGAAAGCGATGTAGAAGGCTTAGCTTCAAATCCATGCAAAACACGTGATTTAGGATCCAATCAATGCGAAGTAGAAGGCTTAGCTTCAAATCCATGCGAAACAAATGGATTAGCTTCAAATACGTGCGATATATATGATACAGCTTCAAATACAGGAGAAACAAACGAGTTGGCTCCAAATCCACGCGAAACACATGATTTAACTTCAAATCAGTGCGTAGTAGAAGGCTTAGCTTCAAATCCATGCGAATCTAATGGTTCGGTTTCAAATACTTGTGAAATGCATGATTTAGCTTCAACTGCATGCGAAACAACGAGTTACCCTCAAATCAACGCGAAACCCATAATTTAGGTTCAAATCAATGCGGAGGAACAGGTTTAGCTTCAAATCCATGCAAAACAAATGATTGAGCTTCCTACACTTGGGATATAGGTGATATAGCTTCAACTGCATGCGAAACAAATGAGTTACATTCAAATCCAAGCGAAACACATAATTTAGCTTCAAATCAATGCGATGTAGAAGGCTGAGCTTCAAATCCATGCGAAACAAATGGTTCAGCTGCAAATCAATGCGATGTAGAAGGTTTAGCTTCAAATCCATGCCAAACACATGATTTAGCTTCATATCCAAGGGATGTAGAAGGTTTAGCTTCAAATCCATGCGAAACACATTATTGAGGTGCAAATCAGTGCGAAGTAGAAGGCTCAGGTTCAAAGCCATGCGATTCAAATGGTTCATCTTCAAATAATTGTAAAAGACATGATTTAGCTTCAACTGCATGCGAAACAAACGAGTTACCTTCAGATCCATGCGAAACACATGATTTAGTTGCAAATCAATGCGATGTAGAGGGTTTAGCTTCAAATCCATGCGATACACAAGATTTAGCTTCAAATCAATGCGATGTAGAAAGTTCAGCTTCAAATCCATGCGACGCACATGATTTAGCTTCAAATACTTGCGATATAAGTGATATAGCTTCAAAATCTGGAGGAACAAACGAGGTAGCTTCAATTCCATGCGAAGCAAATGATTTAGTTTCAAATCAATGCAAAGTAGAGGGCTTAGCTTCAAATCCATGCGAAACAAATGGTTTAGCTACAAATTCTTGTGATATACATTATTTAGCTACAACTGCATGCGAAACAAACGAGTTAGCTTCAAATACATGGGATACACATGATTTAGCTTCAAATCAATGCGATGTAGAAGGTTTAGCTTCAAATCCATGCGATTTACAAGATTTAGCTTCAAATCAATGCGATGTAGAAGGTTCAGCTTCAAATTCATGCGACACATATGATTTAGCTGCAAATACTTGCGATATAAGTGATATAGCTTCAAAAGCAGGAGGAACAAACGAGGTAGCTTCAATTCCACGCGAAACAAATGATTTAGCTTCAAATCAATGCGAAGTAGAAGGCTTAGCTCCAAATCCATGCGAAACAAATGGATAAGCTACAAATGCTTGTGATATAAATTATTAAGCTACAACTGCATGCGAGACAAACGAGTTAGCTTCAAATCCATGCGAAACACATGATTTAGCTTAAAATCAATGCGATGTAGAAGGTTTAGCTTCAAATCCATGCGATACACAAGATTTTGCTTTAAATCATGCGATGTAGAAAGTTCAGCTTCAAATCCATGCGACGCACATGATTTAGCTTCAAATACTTGCGATATAAGTGATATAGCTTCAAAAGCAGGAGGAACAAACGATGTAGCTTCAATTCCATGCGAAACAAATGATTCAGCTTCAAATCAATGCGAAGTAGAAGACTTAGCTTCAAATCCATGCAAAACACGTGATTTAGGATCCAATCAATGCGGAGTAGAAGGCTTACCTTCAACTCCATGCGGAACAAATGGTTATGCTTCAAATACTTGTGATATAAGTGATATATATTCAACTTCAGGCGAAACAAACGAGATAGCTTCAAATCCAAGCGAAACACATAATTTAGCTTCAAATCAATGCGATGTAGAAGGCTGAGCTTCAAATCCATGCGAAACACATGGTTCAGCAGCAAATCAATGCAATGTAGAAGGTTTAGCTTCAAATCCATGCCAAACACATGACTTAGCTTCATATCCAAGGGATGTAGAAGGTTTAGCTTCAAATCCATGCGAAACACATTATTGAGGTGCAAATCAGTGCGAAGTAGAAGGCTCAGGTTCAAAGCCATGCGATTCAAATGGTTCATCTTCAAATACTTGTAAAAGACATGATTTAGCTTCAACTGCATGCGAAACAAACGAGTTACCTTCAAATCCACGCGAAACACATGATTTAGCTTCAAATCAATGCCAAGTAGAAGGCTTAGCTTCAAATCCATGCGAATCAATTGTTTAGCTGCAAATACTTGTGATATACATGATTTAGTTTCAACTGCATGCGAAACAAACGAGTTAGCTTCAAATCCATTCGAAACACTATATTTAGCGTCAAATCAATGCGAAGTAGAAGGCAGTGCTTCAAATCCATGCGATACAAATGGTTTAGCTTCAAATACTTGTGATATACATGATTTAGCTTCAACTGCATTCGAAGCAAACGAGTTAGCTCCAAATCCAAGCGAAACACATGATTTAGCTTCAAATACTTGCGATATAAGTGATATAGTTTCAAATGCAGGCGAAACGAACGAGTTAGCTTCAAATCCATGCGAAACACATGGTTCAGCTGCAAATCAATGCGATGTAGAAGGTTTAGCTTCAAATCCATGCCAAACACATGATTTAGCTACATATCCAAGGGATGTAGAAGGTTTAGCTTCAAATCCATGCGAAACACATTATTGAGGTGCAAATCAGTGCGAAGTAGAAGGCTCAGGTTCAAAGCCATGCGATTCAAATGGTTCATCTTCAAATACTTGTAAAAGACATGATTTAACTTCAACTGCATGCGAAACAAACGAGTTACCTTCAAATCCACGCGTAACACATGATTTAGCTTCAAATCAATGCGATGTAGAAGGCTTAGCTTCAAATCCATGCAAAACACGTGATTTAGGATACAATCAATGCGAAGTAGAAGGCTTAGCTTCAAATCCATGCCAAGCACATGATTCAGCTTCAAATCCATGGGATGTAGAAGGTTTAGCTTCAAATCCATGCGAAACACATTATTTAGGTGCAAATCAGTGCGAAATAGAAGGCTCAGGTTCAAAGCCATGCGACTCAAATGGTTCATCTTCAAATACTTGTGAAAGACATGATTTAGCTTCAACTGCATGCGAAACAAACGAGTTACCTTCAAATCCACGCGAAACACATGATTTAGCTTCAAATCAATGCCAAGTAGAAGGCTTAGCTTCGAATCCATGCAAAACACGTGATTTAGGATCCAATCAATGCGAAGTAGAAGGCTTAGCTTCAAATCCATGCCAAGCACATGATTCAGCTTCAAATCCATGGGATGTAGAAGGTTTAGCTTCAAATCCATGCGAAACACATTATTTAGGTGCAAATCAGTGCGAAATAGAAGGCTCAGGTTCAAAGCCATGCGATTCAAATGGTTCATCTTCAAATACTTGTGAAAGACATGATTTAGCTTCAACTGCATGCGAAACAAACGAGTTACCTTCAAATCCACGCGAAACACATGATTTAGCTTCAAATCAATGCGATGTAGAAGGCTTAGCTTCGAATCCATGCAAAACACGTGATTTAGGATCCAATCAATGCGAAGTAGAAGGCTTTGCTTCAAATCCACGCGAAACACATGATTTAGCTTCAAATCAAAGCGATGTAGAAGGCTTAGCTTCAAATCCATACAAAACACGTGATTTAGGATCCAATCAATGCGAAGTAGAAGGCTTAGCTTCAAATCCATGCGAAACAAATGGATTAGCTTCAAATACGTGCGATATATATGATACAGCTTCAAATACAGGAGAAACAAACGAGTTGGCTCCAAATCCACGCGAAACACATGATTTAACTTCAAATCAGTGCGTAGTAGAAGGCTTAGCTTCAAATCCATGCGAATCTAATGGTTCGGTTTCAAATACTTGTGAAATGCATGACTTAGCTTCAACTGCATGCGAAACAACGAGTTACCCTCAAATCAACGCGAAACCCATAATTTAGGTTCAAATCAATGCGGAGGAGCAGGTTTAGCTTCAAATCCATGCAAAACAAATGATTGAGCTTCCTACACTTGGGATATAGGTGATATAGCTTCAACTGCATGCGAAACAAATGAGTTACATTCAAATCCAAGCGAAACACATAATTTAGCTTCAAATCAATGCGATGTAGAAGGCTGAGCTTCAAATCCATGCGAAACAAATGGTTCAGCTGCAAATCAATGCGATGTAGAAGGTTTAGCTTCAAATCCATGCCAAACACATGATTTAGCTTCATATCCAAGGGATGTAGAAGGTTTAGCTTCAAATCCATGCGAAACACATTATTGAGGTGCAAATCAGTGCGAAGTAGAAGGCTCAGGTTCAAAGCCATGCGATTCAAATGGTTCATCTTCAAATACTTGTAAAAGACATGATTTAGCTTCAACTGCATGCGAAACAAACGAGTTACCTTCAAATCCAAGCGAAACACATGATTTAGCTTCAAATCAATGCGATGTAGAAGGCTTAGCTTCAAATCCATGCTAAGCAAATGATTTAGCTTCAAACACTTGGGGTATAAGTGATATAGCTTCAAATGCAGACTAATCAAACGAGTTAGCTTCAAATCCATGCGAAACACACGATTAAGCTGCAAATCAATGCGATAAAGAAGGTTTAGCTTCAAATCCATGCGATACACAAGATTTAGCCTCAAATCAATGCGATGTAGAAGGTTCGGCTTCAAATCCATGCAACACATATGATTTAGCTTCAAATAATTGCGATATAAGTGATATAGCTTCAAGAGCTGGAGGAACAAACGATGTAGCTTCAATTCCATGTGAAACTAATGATTTAACTTCAAATCAATGCGAAGTAGAAGGCTTAGCTTCAAATCCATGCGAAACAAATAGTTTGGCTTAAAATACTTGTGATATACATGAATCAGCTTCACTGCATGAGAAACAAACGAGTTAGATTCAAATCCAAGCGAAACACATGATTTAGCTTCATATCAATGAGTGGTTGAAGGATTAGCTTTAATTCCATGCAAAATAAATGAGTAACTTTCAAATACTTGCGATGTAAAAGATATAGCTTCAAATGCTGGCCAAACTAACGATTTGCGAAGCACGTTATTTAGCTTCAAATCCATGCAAAACACATGATTAAGCTTCAAATCCATGGGCAACACATAATTTAGGTTCATTGTCATGGTAAACACATGATTTAGCTTCACATACATGCGAAACAAATGGTTTAGCTTCAAATACTTGTCATATACATGATTTAGCTTCAACTGCATGCGAAACAAACGAGTTAGCTTCAAATCCATGCGAAACACATAATTTAGCTGCAAATCAATGCGATGTAGAAGGTTTAGCTTCAAATCCATGCGATACACTACATTTAGCTTCAAATCAATGCGATGTAGAAGGTTCAACTTCAAATCCATACGACACATATGATTTAGCTTCAAATACTTCCGATATAAGTGATATAGCTTCAAAAGCTAGAGGAACAAACGCGGTAGTTTCAATTCCATGCGAAACAAATGATTTAGCTTCAAACCAATGCGATGTAGCAGGTTCAGCTTCAAATCCATGCGATATAAGTGATATAGCTTCAAAATCAGGAGGAACAAACGAGGTAGCTTCAATTCCATGCGAAACAAATGATTTAGCTTCAAATCAATGCGATGTAGAAGGCTGAGCTTCAAATCCGTGCGAAACAAGTGGTTTAGCTACAATTACGTGTGATATACATTAATTAGCTACAACTGCATGCGAAACACACTGGATAGATTCAAATCCATGCGAAACACATGATTTAGCTTCAAAACAATGCGGTGTAGAAGGATTAGCTTCAAATCCATGCGAATCAAATGATTTAGCTTCAAATACTTGTGATATACATGATACAGCTTCAAATGAAGGCGGAAAAAACGAGTTAGCTTCAAATCCATGCGAAACACATGATTCAGCTGCAAATCAATGCGATGTAGAAGGCTTAGCTTCAAATCCATGCAAAACACGTGATTTAGGATCCAATCAATGCGAATTAGAAGGCTTAGCTTCAAATCCATGCAAAACACGTGATTTAGGATACAATCAATGCGAAGTAGAAGGCTTAGCTTCAAATCCATGCCAAGCACATGATTCAGCTTCAAATCCATGGGATGTAGAAGGTTTAGCTTCAAATCCATGCGAAACACATTATTTAGGTGCAAATCAGTGCGAAATAGAAGGCTCAGGTTCAAAGCCATGCGATTCAAATGGTTCATCTTCAAATACTTGTGAAAGACATGATTTAGCTTCAACTGCATGAGAAACAAACGAGTTACCTTCAAATCCACGCGAAACACATGATTTAGCTTCAAATCAATGCGATGTAGAAGGCTTAGCTTCGAATCCATGCAAAGCACGTGATTTAGGATCCAATCAATGCGAAGTAGAAGGCTTTGCTTCAAATCCACGCGAAACACATGATTTAGCTTCAAATCAAAGCGATGTAGAAGGCTTAGCTTCAAATCCATGCAAAACACGTGATTTAGGATCCAATCAATGCGAAGTAGAAGGCTTAGCTTCAAATCCATGCGAAACAAATGGATTAGCTTCAAATACGTGCGATATATATGATACAGCTTCAAATACAGGAGAAACAAACGAGTTGGCTCCAAATCCACGCGAAACACATGATTTAACTTCAAATCAGTGCGTAGTAGAAGGCTTAGCTTCAAATCCATGCGAATCTAATGGTTCGGTTTCAAATACTTGTGAAATGCATGATTTAGCTTCAACTGCATGCGAAACAACGAGTTACCCTCAAATCAACGCGAAACCCATAATTTAGGTTCAAATCAATGCGGAGGAACAGGTTTAGCTTCAAATCCATGCAAAACAAATGATTGAGCTTCCTACACTTGGGATATAGGTGATATAGCTTCAACTGCATGCGAAACAAATGAGTTACATTCAAATCCAAGCGAAACACATAATTTAGCTTCAAATCAATGCGATGTAGAAGGCTGAGCTTCAAATCCATGCGAAACAAATGGTTCAGCTGCAAATCAATGCGATGTAGAAGGTTTAGCTTCAAATCCATGCCAAACACATGATTTAGCTTCATATCCAAGGGATGTAGAAGGTTTAGCTTCAAATCCATGCGAAACACATTATTGAGGTGCAAATCAGTGCGAAGTAGAAGGCTCAGGTTCAAAGCCATGCGATTCAAATGGTTCATCTTCAAATACTTGTAAAAGACATGATTTAGCTTCAACTGCATGCGAAACAAACGAGTTACCTTCAGATCCATGCGAAACACATGATTTAGTTGCAAATCAATGCGATGTAGAGGGTTTAGCTTCAAATCCATGCGATACACAAGATTTAGCTTCAAATCAATGCGATGTAGAAAGTTCAGCTTCAAATCCATGCGACGCACATGATTTAGCTTCAAATACTTGCGATATAAGTGATATAGCTTCAAAATCTGGAGGACCAAACGAGGTAGCTTCAATTCCATGCGAAGCAAATGATTTAGTTTCAAATCAATGCAAAGTAGAGGGCTTAGCTTCAAATCCATGCGAAACAAATGGTTTAGCTACAAATTCTTGTGATATACATTATTTAGCTACAACTGCATGCGAAACAAACGAGTTAGCTTCAAATACATGGGATACACATGATTTAGCTTCAAATCAATGCGATGTAGAAGGTTTAGCTTCAAATCCATGCGATTTACAAGATTTAGCTTCAAATCAATGCGATGTAGAAGGTTCAGCTTCAAATTCATGCGACACATATGATTTAGCTGCAAATACTTGCGATATAAGTGATATAGCTTCAAAAGCAGGAGGAACAAACGAGGTAGCTTCAATTCCACGCGAAACAAATGATTTAGCTTCAAATCAATGCGAAGTAGAAGGCTTAGCTCCAAATCCATGCGAAACAAATGGATAAGCTACAAATGCTTGTGATATAAATTATTAAGCTACAACTGCATGCGAGACAAACGAGTTAGCTTCAAATCCATGCGAAACACATGATTTAGCTTCAAATCAATGCGATGTAGAAGGTTTAGCTTCAAATCCATGCGATACACAAGATTTTGCTTTAAATCATGCGATGTAGAAAGTTCAGCTTCAAATCCATGCAACGCACATGATTTAGCTTCAAATACTTGCGATATAAGTGATATAGCTTCAAAAGCAGGAGGAACAAACGATGTAGCTTCAATTCCATGCGAAACAAATGATTCAGCTTCAAATCAATGCGAAGTAGAAGACTTAGCTTCAAATCCATGCAAAACACGTGATTTAGGATCCAATCAATGCGGAGTAGAAGGCTTACCTTCAACTCCATGCGGAACAAATGGTTATGCTTCAAATACTTGTGATATAAGTGATATATATTCAACTTCAGGCGAAACAAACGAGATAGCTTCAAATCCAAGCGAAACACATAATTTAGCTTCAAATCAATGCGATGTAGAAGGCTGAGCTTCAAATCCATGCGAAACACATGGTTCAGCAGCAAATCAATGCAATGTAGAAGGTTTAGCTTCAAATCCATGCCAAACACATGATTTAGCTTCATATCCAAGGGATGTAGAAGGTTTAGCTTCAAATCCATGCGAAACACATTATTGAGGTGCAAATCAGTGCGAAGTAGAAGGCTCAGGTTCAAAGCCATGCGATTCAAATGGTTCATCTTCAAATACTTGTAAAAGACATGATTTAGCTTCAACTGCATGCGAAACAAACGAGTTACCTTCAAATCCACGCGAAACACATGATTTAGCTTCAAATCAATGCCAAGTAGAAGGCTTAGCTTCAAATCCATGCGAATCAATTGTTTAGCTGCAAATACTTGTGATATACATGATTTAGTTTCAACTGCATGCGAAACAAACGAGTTAGCTTCAAATCCATTCGAAACACTATATTTAGCGTCAAATCAATGCGAAGTAGAAGGCAGTGCTTCAAATCCATGCGATACAAATGGTTTAGCTTCAAATACTTGTGATATACATGATTTAGCTTCAACTGCATTCGAAGCAAACGAGTTAGCTCCAAATCCAAGCGAAACACATGATTTAGCTTCAAATACTTGCGATATAAGTGATATAGTTTCAAATGCAGGCGAAACGAACGAGTTAGCTTCAAATCCATGCGACACACATGGTTCAGCTGCAAATCAATGCGATGTAGAAGGTTTAGCTTCAAATCCATGCCAAACACATGATTTAGCTACATAACCAAGGGATGTAGAAGGTTTAGCTTCAAATCCATGCGAAACACATTATTGAGGTGCAAATCAGTGCGAAGTAGAAGGCTCAGGTTCAAAGCCATGCGATTCAAATGGTTCATCTTCAAATACTTGTAAAAGACATGATTTAACTTCAACTGCATGCGAAACAATCGAGTTACCTTCAAATCCACGCGTAACACATGATTTAGCTTCAAATCAATGCGATGTAGAAGGCTTAGCTTCAAATCCATGCAAAACACGTGATTTAGGATACAATCAATGCGAAGTAGAAGGCTTAGCTTCAAATCCATGCCAAGCACATGATTCAGCTTCAAATCCATGGGATGTAGAAGGTTTAGCTTCAAATCCATGCGAAACACATTATTTAGGTGCAAATCAGTGCGAAATAGAAGGCTCAGGTTCAAAGCCATGCGATTCAAATGGTTCATCTTCAAATACTTGTGAAAGACATGATTTAGCTTCAACTGCATGCGAAACAAACGAGTTACCTTCAAATCCACGCGAAACACATGATTTAGCTTCAAATCAATGCGATGTAGAAGGATTAGCTTCGAATCCATGCAAAGCACGTGATTTAGGATCCAATCAATGCGAAGTAGAAGGCTTTGCTTCAAATCCACGCGAAACACATGATTTAGCTTCAAATCAAAGCGATGTAGAAGGCTTAGCTTCAAATCCATACAAAACACGTGATTTAGGATCCAATCAATGCGAAGTAGAAGGCTTAGCTTCAAATCCATGCGAAACAAATGGATTAGCTTCAAATACGTGCGATATATATGATACAGCTTCAAATACAGGAGAAACAAACGAGTTGGCTCCAAATCCACGCGAAACACATGATTTAACTTCAAATCAGTGCGTAGTAGAAGGCTTAGCTTCAAATCCATGCGAATCTAATGGTTCGGTTTCAAATACTTGTGAAATGCATGATTTAGCTTCAACTGCATGCGAAACAACGAGTTACCCTCAAATCAACGCGAAACCCATAATTTAGGTTCAAATCAATGCGGAGGAGCAGGTTTAGCTTCAAATCCATGCAAAACAAATGATTGAGCTTCCTACACTTGGGATATAGGTGATATAGCTTCAACTGCATGCGAAACAAATGAGTTACATTCAAATCCAAGCGAAACACATAATTTAGCTTCAAATCAATGCGATGTAGAAGGCTGAGCTTCAAATCCATGCGAAACAAATGGTTCAGCTGCAAATCAATGCGATGTAGAAGGTTTAGCTTCAAATCCATGCCAAACACATGATTTAGCTTCATATCCAAGGGATGTAGAAGGTTTAGCTTCAAATCCATGCGAAACACATTATTGAGGTGCAAATCAGTGCGAAGTAGAAGGCTCAGGTTCAAAGCCATGCGATTCAAATGGTTCATCTTCAAATACTTGTAAAAGACATGATTTAGCTTCAACTGCATGCGAAACAAACGAGTTACCTTCAAATCCAAGCGAAACACATGATTTAGCTTCAAATCAATGCGATGTAGAAGGTTCGGCTTCAAATCCATGCAACACATATGATTTAGCTTCAAATACTTGCGATATAAGTGATATAGCTTCAAGAGCTGGAGGAACAAACGAGGTAGCTTCAATTCCATGTGAAACTAATGATTTAACTTCAAATCAATGCGAAGTAGAAGGCTTAGCTTCAAATCCATGCGAAACAAATAGTTTGGCTTAAAATACTTGTGATATACATGAATCAGCTTCAACTGCATGAGAAACAAACGAGTTAGATTCAAATCCAAGCGAAACACATGATTTAGCTTCATATCAATGAGTGGTTGAAGGATTAGCTTTAATTCCATGCAAAATAAATGAGTAACTTTCAAATACTTGCGATGTAAAAGATATAGCTTCAAATGCTGGCCAAACTAACGATTTGCGAAGCACGTTATTTAGCTTCAAATCCATGCAAAACACATGATTAAGCTTCAAATCCATGGGCAACACATAATTTAGGTTCATTGTCATGGTAAACACATGATTTAGCTTCACATACATGCGAAACAAATGGTTTAGCTTCAAATACTTGTCATATACATGATTTAGCTTCAACTGCATGCGAAACAAACGAGTTAGCTTCAAATCCATGCGAAACACATAATTTAGCTGCAAATCAATGCGATGTAGAAGGTTTAGCTTCAAATCCATGCGATACACTACATTTAGCTTCAAATCAATGCGATGTAGAAGGTTCAACTTCAAATCCATACGACACATATGATTTAGCTTCAAATACTTCCGATATAAGTGATATAGCTTCAAAAGCTAGAGGAACAAACGCGGTAGTTTCAATTCCATGCGAAACAAATGATTTAGCTTCAAACCAATGCGATGTAGCAGGTTCAGCTTCAAATCCATGCGATATAAGTGATATAGCTTCAAAATCAGGAGGAACAAACGAGGTAGCTTCAATTCCATGCGAAACAAATGATTTAGCTTCAAATCAATGCGATGTAGAAGGCTGAGCTTCAAATCCGTGCGAAACAAGTGGTTTAGCTACAATTACGTGTGATATACATTAATTAGCTACAACTGCATGCGAAACACACTGGATAGATTCAAATCCATGCGAAACACATGATTTAGCTTCAAAACAATGCGGTGTAGAAGGATTAGCTTCAAATCCATGCGAATCAAATGATTTAGCTTCAAATACTTGTGATATACATGATACAGCTTCAAATGAAGGCGGAAAAAACGAGTTAGCTTCAAATCCATGCGAAACACATGATTCAGCTGCAAATCAATGCGATGTAGAAGGCTTAGCTTCAAATCCATGCAAAACACGTGATTTAGGATCCAATCAATGCGAAGTAGAAGGCTTAGCTTCAAATCCATGCCAAACACATGATTTAGCTTCAAATCCATGGGATGTAGAAGGTTTAGCTTCAAATCCATGCGAAACAAATGGTTTAGCTTCAAATACTTGTGATATACGTTATTTAGATTTAACTGTATGCGCAACGAACGAGTTAGCTTCAAATCCAAGCGAAACACATGATTTAGCTGCAAATCAATGCGATAAAGAAGGTTTAGCTTCAAATCCATGCGATACACAAGATTTAGCCTCAAATCCATGCGATGTAGAAGGTTCGGCTTCAAATCCATGCAACACATATGATTTAGCTTCAAATACTTGCGATATAAGTGATACAGCTTCAAGAGCTGGAGGAACAAACGAGGTAGCTTCAATTCCATGTGAAACTAATGATTTAACTTCAAATCAATGCGAAGTAGAAGGCTTAGCTTCAAATCCATGCGAAACAAATAGTTTGGCTTAAAATACTTGTGATATACATGAATCAGCTTCAACTGCATGAGAAACAAACGAGTTAGATTCAAATCCAAGCGAAACACATGATTTAGCTTCATATCAATGCGTGGTTGAAGGATTAGCTTTAATTCCATGCAAAATAAATGAGTAACTTTCAAATACTTGCGATGTAAAAGATATAGCTTCAAATGCTGGCCAAACTAACGATTTGCGAAGCACGTTATTTAGCTCCAAATCCATGCAAAACACATGATTACGCTTCAAATCCATGGGCAACACATAATTTAGGTTCATTGTCATGGTAAACACATGATTTAGCTTCACATACATGCGAAACAAATGGTTTAGCTTCAAATACTTGTCATATACATGATCTAGCTTCAACTGCATGCGAAACAAACGAGTTAGCTTCAAATCCATGCGAAACACATAATTTAGCTGCAAATCAATGCGATGTAGAAGGTTTAGCTTCAAATCCATGCGATACACTAGATTTAGCTTCAAATCAATGCGATGTAGAAGGTTCAACTTCAAATCCATACGACACATATGATTTAGCTTCAAATACTTCCGATATAAGTGATATAGCTTCAAAAGCTAGAGGAACAAACGCGGTAGTTTCAATTCCATGCGAAACAAATGATTTAGCTTCAAACCAATGCGATGTAGCAGGTTCAGCTTCAAATCCATGCGATATAAGTGATATAGCTTCAAAATCAGGAGGAACAAACGAGGTAGCTTCAATTCCATGCGAAACAAATGATTTAGCTTCAAATCAATGCGATGTAGAAGGCTGAGCTTCAAATCCGTGCGAAACAAGTGGTTTAGCTACAATTACGTGTGATATACATTAATTAGCTACAACTGCATGCGAAACACACTGGATAGATTCAAATCCATGCGAAACACATCATTTAGCTTCAAAACAATGCGGTGTAGAAGGATTAGCTTCAAATCCATGCGAATCAAATGATTTAGCTTCAAATACTTGTGATATACATGATACAGCTTCAAATGAAGGCGGAAAAAACGAGTTAGCTTCAAATCGATGCGAAACACATGATTCAGCTGCAAATCAATGCGATGTAGAAGGCTTAGCTTCAAATCCATGCAAAACACGTGATTTAGGATCCAATCAATGCGAAGTAGAAGGCTTAGCTTCAAATCCATGCCAAACACATGATTTAGCTTCAAATCCATGGGATGTAGAAGGTTTAGCTTCAAATCCATGCGAAACAAATGGTTTAGCTTCAAATAGTTGTGATATACGTTATTTAGATTTAACTGTATGCGCAACGAACGAGTTAGCTTCAAATCCAAGCGAAACACATGATTTAGCTGCAAATCAATGCGATGTAGAAGGTTTAGCTCCAAATCCATGCGAGACAAATGATTTAGCTTCAAACACTTGGCGTATAATTTTATAGCTTCAAATGCAGACTAATCAAACGAGTTAGCTTCAAAATCCACGCGATACACATGATTTAACTTCAAATACTTGCGATATAAGTGACGTAGATTCAACTGCAGGCCAAACGAACGAGTTAGCTTCAAATCCATGCGAAACACATGATTTAGCTTCCAATCAATGCGATGTAGAAGGTTTAGCTTCAAATCCATGCGATACACAAGATTTAGCTTCAAATCAATTCGATGAAGAAGGTTCAGCTTCAAATCCATGCGACACATATGACTTAGCTTCAAATACTTGCGATATAAGTGATATAGCTTCAAAAGCAGGAGGAACAAACGAGGTAGCTTCAGTTCTATGCGAAACAAATGATTTAGCTTCAAATGAATGCGAAGTAGAAGGCTTAGCTTCAAATCCATGCGAAACAAATGATTTAGCTACAAATACATGTGATATACATTATTTAGCTACAACTGCATGCGAAACAAACGAGTTAGCTTCAAATCCATGCGAAACACATGATTTAGCTTAAAATCAATGCGATGTAGAAGGTTTAGCTTCAAAACCTTGCGAAACAAATGATTGAGCTTCAAACACTTGGGATATAGGTAGTATAGCTCCAACTGCATGCGAAACAAACGAGTTACCTTCAAATCCACGCGAAACACATGAGTTAGCTTCAAATCAATGCGATGTAGAAGGTTTAGCTTCAAATCCATGCGAAACAAATGATTGAGCTTCAAACACTTGGGATAAAGGTGATATAGCTTCAACTGCATGCGAAACAAACGAGTTACCTTCAAATCCACGCGAAACACATGATTTAGCTTCAAATCAATGCGATGTAGAAGGTTTAGCTTCAAATCCATGCGATACACAAGATTTAGCCTCAAATCAATGCGATGTAGAAGGTTCGGCTTCAAATCCATGCGACACATATGATTTAGCTTCAAATACTTGCGATATAAGTGATATAGCTTCAAAAGCAGGAGGAACAAACGAGGTAGCTTCAGTTCTATGCGAAACAAATGATTTAGCTTCAAATCTATGCGAAGTAGCAGGCTTAGCTTCAAATCCATGCGAAACAAATGATTTAGCTACAAATACTCGTGATATACACTATTTAGCTACAACTGCATGCGAAACAAACGAGTTAGCTTCAAATCCATGCGAAACACATGATTTAGCTTAAAATCAATGCGATGTAGACGGTTTAGCTTCAAATCCATACGAAACAACTGATTGAGCTTCAAACACTTGGGATAAATGTGATATAGCTTCAACTGCATGCGAAACAATCGAGTTACCTACAGATCCACGCGAAACACATGAATTGGTTCAAATGAATGCGATGTAGAAGGTTTAGCTTCAAATTCAAGCGAAACACATGATTTAGCTTCAAATACTTGCGATATAAGTGGTATAGATTCAAATACAGGCGAAACGAACGAGTTAGCTTCAAATCCATGCGAAACACATGTGTCATTTGCAAATCAATGCGATGTAGAAGGTTCAGATTCAAATCCATGCAAAACTCGTGATTTAGCTTCCAATTAATGCGAAGTAGAAGGCTTAGCTTCAAATGCATGCGAAACAAATGGTTTAGCTTCAAATACTTTTGATATACGTTATTTAGATTTAACTGTATGCGCAACGAACGAGTTAGCTTCAAATCCATGCGAAACACATGATTTAGCAGCAAATCAATGCGATGTAGAAGGTTTAGCTCCAAATCCATGCGAAACAAATGACTTAGCTTCAAACACTTGGGGTATATGTGATATAGCTTCAAATACAAACTAATCAAATGAGTTAGCTTCAAAATCCACGCGATACACATGATTTAGCTTCAAATACTTGCGATATAAGTGATGTAGATTCAACTGGAGGCGAAACGAACGAGTTAGCTTCAAATCCATGCGATACACAAGATTTAGCTTCAAATCAATTCGATGTAGAAGGTTCAGCTTCAAATCCATGCGACACATATGATTTAGCTTCAAATACTTGCGATATAAGTGATATAGCTTCAAAAGCAGGAGGAACAAACGAGGTAGCTTCAGTTCTATGCGAAACAAATGATTTAGCTTCAAATGAATGCGAAGTAGAAGGCTTAGCTTCAAATCCATGCGAAACAAATGATTTAGCTACAAATACTTGTGATATACATTATTTAGCTACAACTGCATGCGAAACAAACGAGTTATCTTCAGATTGATGCGAAACACATGATTTAGCTTAAAATCAATGCGATGTAGAAGGTTTTGCTTCAAATCCATGAGAAACAAATGATTTAGCTTCAGATACTTGCGATATAAATGATATAGATTCAACTGCATGCGAAAAAAACGATTCAGCTTCAAATCCAAGGGAAACACATGATTTAACTTCAAATCAATGCGAAGTAAAAGGCTTAGCTTCAAATCCATGCGAAACGAATGATTTAGCATCAAATGCTTGCGAATATAAGTGATATAGCTTCAAATGCAGGCGAAACAAACGAGTTAGCTTCAGATCCATGCGAAACAAATGGTTTAGCTTCAAATACTTGTGATATACGTTATTTAGATTTAACTGTATGCGCAACGAACGAGTTAGCTTCAAATCCAAGCGAAACACATGATTTAGCTGCAAATCAATGCGATGTAGAAGGTTTAGCTCCAAATCCATGCGAAACAAATGATTTAGCTTCAAACACTTGGCTTATAAGTGATATAGCTTCAAATGCAGACTAATCAAACGAGTTAGCTTCAAAATCCACGCGATACACATGATTTAGCTTCAAATACTTGCGATATAAGTGACGTAGATTCAACTGCAGGCCAAACGAACGAGTTAGCTTCAAATCCATGCGAAACACATGATTTAGCTTCCAATCAATGCGATGTAGAAGGTTTAGCTTCAAATCCATGCGATACACAAGATTTAGCTTCAAATCAATTCGATGAAGAAGGTTCAGCTTCAAATCCATGCGACACATATGACTTAGCTTCAAATACTTGCGATATAAGTGATATAGCTTCAAAAGCAGGAGGAACAAACGAGGTAGCTTCAGTTCTATGCGAAACAAATGATTTAGCTTCAAATGAATGCGAAGTAGAAGGCTTAGCTTCAAATCCATGCGAAACAAATGATTTAGCTACAAATACATGTGATATACATTATTTAGCTACAACTGCATGCGAAACAAACGAGTTAGCTTCAAATCCATGCGAAACACATGATTTAGCTTAAAATCAATGCGATGTAGAAGGTTTAGCTTCAAAACCTTGCGAAACAAATGATTGAGCTTCAAACACTTGGGATATAGGTAGTATAGCTCCAACTGCATGCGAAACAAACGAGTTACCTTCAAATCCACGCGAAACACATGAGTTAGCTTCAAATCAATGCGATGTAGAAGGTTTAGCTTCAAATCCATGCGAAACAAATGATTGAGCTTCAAACACTTGGGATAAAGGTGATATAGCTTCAACTGCATGCGAAACAAACGAGTTACCTTCAAATCCACGCGAAACACATGATTTAGCTTCAAATCAATGCGATGTAGAAGGTTTAGCTTCAAATCCATGCGATACACAAGATTTAGCCTCAAATCAATGCGATGTAGAAGGTTCGGCTTCAAATCCATGCGACACATATGATTTAGCTTCAAATACTTGCGATATAAGTGATATAGCTTCAAAAGCAGGAGGAACAAACGAGGTAGCTTCAGTTCTATGCGAAACAAATGATTTAGCTTCAAATCTATGCGAAGTAGCAGGCTTAGCTTCAAATCCATGCGAAACAAATGATTTAGCTACAAATACTCGTGATATACACTATTTAGCTACAACTGCATGCGAAACAAACGAGTTAGCTTCAAATCCATGCGAAACACATGATTTAGCTTAAAATCAATGCGATGTAGACGGTTTAGCTTCAAATCCATACGAAACAACTGATTGAGCTTCAAACACTTGGGATAAATGTGATATAGCTTCAACTGCATGCGAAACAATCGAGTTACCTACAGATCCACGCGAAACACATGAATTGGTTCAAATGAATGCGATGTAGAAGGTTTAGCTTCAAATTCAAGCGAAACACATGATTTAGCTTCAAATACTTGCGATATAAGTGGTATAGATTCAAATACAGGCGAAACGAACGAGTTAGCTTCAAATCCATGCGAAACACATGTGTCATTTGCAAATCAATGCGATGTAGAAGGTTCAGATTCAAATCCATGCAAAACTCGTGATTTAGCTTCCAATTAATGCGAAGTAGAAGGCTTAGCTTCAAATGCATGCGAAACAAATGGTTTAGCTTCAAATACTTTTGATATACGTTATTTAGATTTAACTGTATGCGCAACGAACGAGTTAGCTTCAAATCCATGCGAAACACATGATTTAGCAGCAAATCAATGCGATGTAGAAGGTTTAGCTCCAAATCCATGCGAAACAAATGACTTAGCTTCAAACACTTGGGGTATATGTGATATAGCTTCAAATACAAACTAATCAAATGAGTTAGCTTCAAAATCCACGCGATACACATGATTTAGCTTCAAATACTTGCGATATAAGTGATGTAGATTCAACTGGAGGCGAAACGAACGAGTTAGCTTCAAATCCATGCGATACACAAGATTTAGCTTCAAATCAATTCGATGTAGAAGGTTCAGCTTCAAATCCATGCGACACATATGATTTAGCTTCAAATACTTGCGATATAAGTGATATAGCTTCAAAAGCAGGAGGAACAAACGAGGTAGCTTCAGTTCTATGCGAAACAAATGATTTAGCTTCAAATGAATGCGAAGTAGAAGGCTTAGCTTCAAATCCATGCGAAACAAATGATTTAGCTACAAATACTTGTGATATACATTATTTAGCTACAACTGCATGCGAAACAAACGAGTTATCTTCAGATTGATGCGAAACACATGATTTAGCTTAAAATCAATGCGATGTAGAAGGTTTTGCTTCAAATCCATGAGAAACAAATGATTTAGCTTCAGATACTTGCGATATAAATGATATAGATTCAACTGCATGCGAAAAAAACGATTCAGCTTCAAATCCAAGGGAAACACATGATTTAACTTCAAATCAATGCGAAGTAAAAGGCTTAGCTTCAAATCCATGCGAAACGAATGATTTAGCATCAAATGCTTGCGAATATAAGTGATATAGCTTCAAATGCAGGCGAAACAAACGAGTTAGCTTCAGATCCATGCGAAACAAATGGTTTAGCTTCAAATACTTGTGATATACGTTATTTAGATTTAACTGTATGCGCAACGAACGAGTTAGCTTCAAATCCAAGCGAAACACATGATTTAGCTGCAAATCAATGCGATGTAGAAGGTTTAGCTCCAAATCCATGCGAAACAAATGATTTAGCTTCAAACACTTGGCTTATAAGTGATATAGCTTCAAATGCAGACTAATCAAACGAGTTAGCTTCAAAATCCACGCGATACACATGATTTAGCTTCAAATACTTGCGATATAAGTGATGTAGATTGAACTGCAGGCAAAACGAACGAGTTAGCTTCAAATCCATGCGAAACACATGATTCAGCATCAAATCAATGCGAAGTAGAAGACTTAGCTTCAAATCCATGCAAAACACGTGATTTAGGATCCAATCAATGCGGAGTAGAAGGCTTACCTTCAACTCCATGCGGAACAAATGGTTATGCTTCAAATACTTGTGATATAAGTGATATATATTCAACTTCAGGCGAAACAAACGAGATAGCTTCAAATCCATGCAAAACACATGATTTAGCATCAAATCAATGCGATGTAGAAGGCTTAGCTTCAAATCCATGCAAAACACGTGATTTAGGATCCAATCAATGCGGAGGAGAAGGCTTAGATTCAAATCCATGCGAAACACATGTTTCAGCTGCAAATCAATGCGATGTAGAAGGTTTAGCTTCAAATCCATGCCAAACACATGATTTAGCTTCATATCCAAGGGATGTAGAAGGTTTAGCTTCAAATCCATGCGAAACACATTATTGAGGTGCAAATCAGTGCGAAGTAGAAGGCTTAGCTTCAAATCCATGCGAAACGAATGGATTAGCTTCAAATACGTGCGATATATATGATACAGCTTCAAATACAGGAGAAACAAACGAGTTGGCTTCAAACCCATGCAAAACACACGATTTAGCTTCAATTCAATGCCAAGTAGAAGGCTTAGCTTCAAATCCATGCGAATGAATTGTTTAGCTGCAAATACATGTGATATACATAATTTAGTTTCAACTGCATGCGAAACAAACGAGTTAGCTTCAAATCCATTCGAAACACAATATTTTGCGTCAAATCAATGCGAAGTAGAAGGCAGAGCTTCAAATCCATGCGATACAAATGGTTTAGCTTCAAATAATTATGATATACATGATTTAGCTTCAACTGCACTCGAAGCAAACGAGTTAGCTCCAAATCCACGCGAAACACATGATTTAACTTCAAATCAGTGAGTAGTAGAGGGCTTAGCTTCAAATCCATGCGAATCTAATGGTTCGGTTTCAAATACTTGTGAAATGCATGATTTAGCTTCAACTGCTTGCGAAACAACGAGTTACCCTCAAATCAACGCGAAACACATGATTTAGCTTCAAATCAATGCGATGTAGAAGGCTTAGCTCCAAATCCATGCAAAACACGTGATTTAGGATCCAATCAATGCGAAGTAGAAGGCATAGCTTCAAATCCATGCCAAACATATGATTTAGCTTCAAATCCATGGGATGTAGAAGGTTTAGCTTCAAATCCATGCGAAACACATTATTTAGGTGCAAATCAGTGCGAAATAGAAGGCTCAGGTTCAAAACCATGCGATTCAAATGGTTCATCTATAAATACTTGTGAAAGACATGATTTGGCTTAAACTGCATACGAAACAAACGAGTTACCTACAAATCCACGCGAAACACATGATTTAGCTTCAAATCAATGCGATGTAAAAGGCTTAGCTTCAAATACATGCGACACAATTGCTTTAGCACAGGAACTTGCGGTATAAGTGATATTGCTTCAAATGCAGGGGAAACAAACGAGTTAGCTTCAAATACATGAAAACACACGATTTAGCTTCAATTCAATGCCAAGTAGAAGGCTTAGCTTCAAATCCATGCGAATCAATTGTTTAGCTGCAAATACTTGTGATATACATGATTTAGTTTCAACTGCATGCGAAACAACCGAGTTAGCTTCAAATCCATTCGAAACACAATATTTAGCGTCAAATCAATGCGAAGTAGAAGGCAGTGCTTCAAATCCATGCGATACAAATGGTTTAGCTTCAAATACTTGTGATATACATGATTTAGCTTCAACTGCATACGAAGCAAACGAGTTAGCTCCAAATCCAAGCGAAACACATGATTTAGCTTCAAATACTTGCGATATAAGTGATATAGTTTCAAATGCAGGCGAAACGAACGAGTTTGCTTCAAATCCATGCGAAACACATGATTCAGCTGCAAATCAATGCAATGTAGAAGGTTTAGATTCAAATCCATGCCAAACACATGATTTAGCTTCAAATCCATGGGATGTAGAAGGTTTAGCTTCAAATCCATGCGATACACTAGATTTAGCTTCAAATCAATGCGATGTAGAAGGTTCAGCTTCAAATCCATACGACACATATGATTTAGCTTCAAATACTTCCGATATAAGTGATATAGCTTCAAAAGCTAGAGGAACAAACGCGGTAGTTTCAATTCCATGCGAAACAAATGATTTAGCTTCAAATCAATGCGATGTAGCAGGTTCAGCTTCAAATCCATGCGATATAAGTGATATAGCTTCAAAATCAGGAGGAACAAACGAGGTAGCTTCAATTCTATGCGAAACATATGATTTAGCTTCAAATCAATGCGAAGTAGAAGGCTTAGCTTCAAATACATGCGAAGCAAATGGTTTAGCTACAAATACTTGTGATATACATTATTTAGCTACAACTGCCTGCGAAACAAACGAGTTAGCTTCAAATCCATGCGAAACACATGATTTAGCTTCAAATCAATGCGATGTAGAAGCTTTAGCTTCAAATCCATGCGAAACAAATGATTGAGCTTCAAACACTTGGGATATATTTGGTATAGCTTCAAATGCATACGAAACAAACGAGCTACCTTCAAATCCACGCGAAACACATGATTTAGCTTCAAATCAATGCGATGTAGAAGGCTTAGCTTCAAATCAATGCAAAACACGTGATTTAGCTTCCAATAAATGCGAAGTAAAAGGATTACCTTCAAATCAATGCGAAGCAACTGGTTTATCTTCAAATACTTGTGATATACATGATTTAGCTTCAACTGCATGCCAAACAAACGTGTTAGTTTCAAATACAAGCGAAATACATGATGCAGCTTCAAATCAATGCGAAGTAGAAGGTTTAGCTTCAAATCCATGCGAATCGAATGATTTTGGATCAAATACTGGCGAATATAAATGATATAGCTCCAACTGCATGCGAAACAAACGAGTTACCTTCAAATCCACGCGAAACACATGAGTTAGCTTCAAATCAATGCGATGTAGAAGGTTAAGCTTCAAATCCATGCGACACATATGATTTAGTTTCAAATACTTACGATATAAGTGATATAGCTTCAAAAGCAGGAGGAACAAACGAGGTAGCTTCAGTTCTATGCGAAACAAATGATTTAGCTTCAAATCAATGCGAAGTAGAAGGCTTAGCTTCAAATCCATGCGAAACAAATGAGTTAGCTACAAATACTTGTGATATACATTATTTAGCTACAACTGCATGCGAAACAAACGAGTTAGCTACAAATCCAAGCGATACACATGATTTATCTTCATATCAATGGGAAGTGGAGGGCTCATCTTCGAGTCCATGCGAAACAAATGGTTTAGTTTCAAATACTTGTGATATACATCATTTAGCTTCAAATGCAGGCGAAACAAACGAGTTACCTTCAAAACCATGCGAAACACATGATTTAGCTTCCAATTCATGCCAAACACATGGTTTAGCTTGATATTCTTGTAAAACAGATGGTTTAGATTCAGATAATTGTGATAAACTTGATTTAGCTTCAGATGCAGGCGAAACAAACGAGTTAGATTCGAATCCATGCTATACACATGATTTAGCTTCAAATCTATGCGAAGTAGAAGGCTTAGATCAAAATCAAGCGAGACGAATGATTTAGCTTCAAATACTTGGGAATGTAAGTGATATAGTTTCAAATGCAGCTGAAACAATCGAGATAGTTTCAAATCCACGCGAAACACACGATTAAACTTCAAAAGCATAAGAAAAGCATGATTTGGATCGAGTCAATGCGTAGTGGAAGGTTTAGCTTCAAATCCATGCGATACAACTAATTTTGCATCATATACTTGCGGTATAAATGATATAGCTTCAACTGAATGCGAAACAAACCAGTTAGCTTCAAATCCATGCGAAACACATGATTTAGCTTCAAATCAATACGAAGTAGAAGGCTTAGCTTCAAATCCATGCAAATCTAATGTTTCGGTTTCAAATCCACGCGAAACACATGATTTAGCTTCAAATCAATGCGAAGTAGCAGGTTTAACTTCAAATCCATGGCAAACACATGATTTAGCTTCAAATCCATGGGATGTAGAAGGTTTAGCTTCAAATTCATGCGAAACGCATTACTTAGGTGCAAATCAGTGCGAAATAGAAGGCTCAGGTTTAAAACCATGCGATTCAAATGGTTCATCTTCAAATACTTGTGAAAGACATGATTTAGCTTCAACTGCATGCGAAACAAACGAGTTACCTTCAAATCCACGCGAAACCCACGATTTAGCTTGAAATCAATGTGATGTAGAAGGCTTAGCTTCAAATCCATGCAAAACACGTGATTTAGGATCCAATCAATGCGAAGTAGAAGGCTTAGATTCAAATCCATGCGAATGAATTGTTTAGCTGCAAATACTTGTGATATACATGATTTAGTTTCAACTGCATGCGAAACAAACGAGTTAGCTTCAAATCCATTCGAAACACAATATTTAGCTTCAAATCAATGCGAAGTAGCAGGTTTAACTTCAAATCCATGCGATACAAATGGTTTAGCTTCAAATACTTGTGATATACATGATTTGGCTTCAACTGCATTCGAAGCAAACGAGTTAGCTCCAAATCCACGCGAAACGCATGATTTAACTTCAAATCAGTGCGAAGTAGAAGGCTTAGCTTCAAATCCTTGCGAATCTAATGGTTCGGCTTGAAATACTAGTGAAATGCATGATTTAGCTTCAACTGAATGCGAAACAAATGAGTTACATTCAAATCCAAGCGAAACACATAATTTAGCTTCAAATCAATGCGATGTAGAAGGTTTAGCTTCAAATCCAAGCGAAACACATGATTTAGCTTCAAATACTTGCGATATAAGTGATATAGTTTGAAATGCAGGAGAAACGAACGAGTTAGCTTCAAATACATGCGAAACACATGATTTAGCTGCAAATCAATGCGATGTAGAAGGTTTAGATTCAAAACCAAGCGAAACGCATGATTTAGCTTCAAACCAATGCGATGTAGAAGGTTTAGCTTCAAATCCGTGCGAAACAAATGGTTTAGCTTCAAATACTTGGGATATAAGTGATATAGTATCAAATGCAGGTGGAACGAACGAGATAGCTTCAAATCCATGCAAAACACATGATTAAGTTACAAATCAATTCTATGTAGAAGGTTTAGCTTCAAATCCAAGCGAAACAAATGATTTAGCTTCCAACACTTGGGATATAAGCGATATAGCTTCAAATGCAGACGAATCAAACGAGTTAGCTTGAAAATCCATGAGATACGCATGATTTAGCTTCAAATCGATGCGAAGTAGACGGATTAGCTTCAAATCCATGCGAAACAAATGATTGAGCTTCCTACACTTGGGATATAGGTGATATAGCTTCACCTGCATGCGAAACAAATGAGTTACATTCAAATCCAAGCGAAAAACATGATTTAGCTTCAAATACTTGCGATATAAGTGATATAGTTTCAAATGCAGGAGAAACGAACGAGTTAGATTCAAATCCATGCGAAACACATGATTCAGCTGCAAATCAATGCGATGTAGAAGGCTTAGCTTCAAATCCATGCGAAACACGCGATTTAGGATCCAATCAATGCGAAGTAGAAGCCTTAGCTTCAAATCCATGCGAAACAATTGCTTTAGCTTCAAATACTTGCGGTATAAATGATATAGCTTCAACTGAATGCGAAACAAACGAGTTAGCTTCAAATCCGTGCGAAACACACGATTTAGCTTCAATTCAATGCCAAGTAGAAGGCTTAGCTTCAAATCGATGCGAATCTAATGTTTCGGATTCAAATCCACGCGAAACACATGATTTAGCTTCAAATCAATGCGAAGTAGCAGGTTTAACTTCAAATCCATGGCAAACACATGATTTAGCTTCAAATCCATGGGATGTAGAAGGTTTAGCTTCAAATTCATGCGAAACGCATTACTTAGGTGCAAATCAGTGCGAAATAGAAGGCTCAGGTTCAAAACCATGCGATTCAAATGGTTCATCTTCAAATACTTGTGAAAGACATGATTTAGCTTCAACTGCATGCGAAACAAACGAGTTACCTTCAAATCCATGCGAAACACACGATTTAGCTTCAAATCAATGCGATGTAGAAGGCTTAGCTTCAAATCCATGCAAAACACGTGATTTAGGATCCAATCAATGCGAAGTAGAAGGCTTAGATTCAAATCCATGCAAAACACATGATTTAGGATCCAATCAATGCGAAGTAGAAGGCTTAGCTTCAAATCCATGCGAAACAAATGGTTTAGCTTCAAATACTTGCGATATAAATGACACAGCTTCAAATACAGGGGAAACAAACGAGTTAGATTCAAATCCATGCAAAATACACGATTTAGCTTCAATTCAATGCCAAGTAGAATGCTTAGCTTCAAATCCATGCCAATCAATTGTTTAGCTGCAAATACTTGTGATATACATGATTTAGTTTCAACTACATGCGAAACAAACGAGTTAGCTTCAAATTCATGCGAAACACAATATTTAGCGTCAAATCAATGCGAAGTAGAAGGCAGAGCTTCAAATCCATGCGATACAAATGGTTTAGCTTCAAATACTTGTGATATACATGATTTAGCTTCAACTGCATTCGAAGCAAACGAGTTAGCTCCAAATCCACGCGAAACGCATGATTTAACTTCAAATCAGTGCGAAGTAGAAGGCTTAGCTTCAAATCCTTGCGAATCTAATGGTTCGGCTTGAAATACTAGTGAAATGCATGATTTAGCTTCAACTGAATGCGAAACAAATGAGTTACATTCAAATCCAAGCGAAACACATTATTTAGCTTCAAATCAATGCGATGTAGAAGGTTTAGCTTCAAATCCAAGCGAAACACATGATTTAGCTTCAAATACTTGCGATATAAGTGATATAGTTTGAAATGCAGGAGAAACGAACGAGTTACCTTCAAAACCACGCGAAACACATGATTTAGCTTCAAATCAATGCGATGTAGAAGGTTCAACTTCAAATCCATACGACACATATGATTTAGCTTCAAATACTTCCGATATAAGTGATATAGCTTCAAAAGCTAGAGGAACAAACGCGATAGTTTCAATTCCATGCGAAACAAATGATTTAGCTTCAAACCAATGCGATGTAGCAGGTTCAGCTTCAAATCCATGCGATATAAGTGATATAGCTTCAAAATCAGGAGGAACAAACGAGGTAGCTTCAATTCCATGCGAAACAAATGATTTAGCTTCAAATCAATGCGATGTAGGAGGCTGAGCTTCAAATCCGTGCGAAACAAGTGGTTTAGCTACAATTACGTGTGATATACATTAATTAGCTACAACTGCATGCGAAACACACTGGATAGATTCAAATCCATGCGAAACACATCATTTAGCTTCAAAACAATGCGGTGTAGAAGGATTAGCTTCAAATCCATGCGAATCAAATGATTTAGCTTCAAATACTTGTGATATACATGATACAGCTTCAAATGAAGGCGGAAAAAACGAGTTAGCTTCAAATCCATGCGAAACACATGATTCAGCTGCAAATCAATGCGATGTAGAAGGCTTAGCTTCAAATCCATGCAAAACACGTGATTTAGGATCCAATCAATGCGAAGTAGAAGGCTTAGCTTCAAATCCATGCCAAACACATGATTTAGCTTCAAATCCATGGGATGTAGAAGGTTTAGCTTCAAATCCATGCGAAACAAATGGTTTAGCTTCAAATACTTGTGATATACGTTATTTAGATTTAACTGTATGCGCAACGAACGAGTTAGCTTCAAATCCAAGCGAAACACATGATTTAGCTGCAAATCAATGCGATGTAGAAGGTTTAGCTCCAAATCCATGCGAGACAAATGATTTAGCTTCAAACACTTGGCGTATAATTTTATAGCTTCAAATGCAGACTAATCAAACGAGTTAGCTTCAAAATCCACGCGATACACATGATTTAGCTTCAAATACTTGCGATATAAGTGACGTAGATTCAACTGCAGGCCAAACGAACGAGTTAGCTTCAAATCCATGCGAAACACATGATTTAGCTTCAAATCAATTCGATGAAGAAGGTTCAGCTTCAAATCCATGCGACACATATGACTTAGCTTCAAATACTTGCGATATAAGTGATATAGCTTCAAAAGCAGGAGGAACAAACGAGGTAGCTTCAGTTCTATGCGAAACAAATGATTTAGCTTCAAATGAATGCGAAGTAGAAGGCTTAGCTTCAAATCCATGCGAAACAAATGATTTAGCTACAAATACTTGTGATATACATTATTTAGATACAACTGCATGCGAAACAAACGAGTTATCTTCAGATTGATGCGAAACACATGATTTAGCTTAAAATCAATGCGATGTAGAAGGTTTTGCTTCAAATCCATGAGAAACAAATGATTTAGCTTCAGATACTTGCGATATAAATGATATAGATTCAACTGCATGCGAAAAAAACGATTCAGCTTCAAATCCAAGGGAAACACATGATTTAACTTCAAATCAATGCGAAGTAAAAGGCTTAGCTTCAAATCCATGCGAAACGAATGATTTAGCATCAAATGCTTGCGAATATAAGTGATATAGCTTCAAATGCAGGCGAAACAAACGAGTTAGCTTCAGATCCATGCGAAACAAATGGTTTAGCTTCAAATACTTGTGATATACGTTATTTAGATTTAACTGTATGCGCAACGAACGAGTTAGCTTCAAATCCAAGCGAAACACATGATTTAGCTGCAAATCAATGCGATGTAGAAGGTTTAGCTCCAAATCCATGCGAAACAAATGATTTAGCTTCAAACACTTGGCTTATAAGTGATATAGCTTCAAATGCAGACTAATCAAACGAGTTAGCTTCAAAATCCACGCGATACACATGATTTAGCTTCAAATACTTGCGATATAAGTGATGTAGATTGAACTGCAGGCCAAACGAACGAGTTAGCTTCAAATCCATGCGAAACACATGATTCAGCTTCAAATCAATGCGAAGTAGAAGACTTAGCTTCAAATCCATGCAAAACACGTGATTTAGGATCCAATCAATGCGGAGTAGAAGGCTTACCTTCAACTCCATGCGGAACAAATGGTTATGCTTCAAATACTTGTGATATAAGTGATATATATTCAACTTCAGGCGAAACAAACGAGATAGCTTCAAATCCATGCAAAACACATTGATTTAGCATCAAATCAATGCGATGTAGAAGGCTTAGCTTCAAATCCATGCAAAACACGTGATTTAGGATCCAATCAATGCGGAGGAGAAGGCTTAGATTCAAATCCATGCGAAACACATGTTTCAGCTGCAAATCAATGCGATGTAGAAGGTTTAGCTTCAAATCCATGCCAAACACAAGATTTAGCTTCATATCCAAGGGATGTAGAAGGTTTAGCTTCAAATCCATGCGAAACACATTATTGAGGTGCAAATCAGTGCGAAGTAGTAGGCTTAGCTTCAAATCCATGCGAAACGAATGGATTAGCTTCAAATACGTGCGATATATATGATACAGCTTCAAATACAGGAGAAACAAACTAGTTGGCTTCAAACCCATGCAAAACACACGATTTAGCTTCAATTCAATGCCAAGTAGAAGGCTTAGCTTCAAATCCATGCGAATGAATTGTTTAGCTGCAAATACATGTGATATACATAATTTAGTTTCAACTGCATGCGAAACAAACGAGTTAGCTTCAAATCCATTCGAAACACAATATTTTGCGTCAAATCAATGCGAAGTAGAAGGCAGAGCTTCAAATCCATGCGATACAAATGGTTTAGCTTCAAATAATTATGATATACATGATTTAGCTTCAACTGCACTCGAAGCAAACGAGTTAGCTCCAAATCCACGCGAAACACATGATTTAACTTCAAATCAGTGAGTAGTAGAGGGCTTAGCTTCAAATCCATGCGAATCTAATGGTTCGGTTTCAAATACTTGTGAAATGCATGATTTAGCTTCAACTGCTTGCGAAACAACGAGTTACCCTCAAATCAACGCGAAACACATGATTTAGCTTCAAATCAATGCGATGTAGAAGGCTTAGCTCCAAATCCATGCAAAACACGTGATTTAGGATCCAATCAATGCGAAGTAGAAGGCATAGCTTCAAATCCATGCCAAACATATGATTTAGCTTCAAATCCATGGGATGTAGAAGGTTTAGCTTCAAATCCATGCGAAACACATTATTTAGGTGCAAATCAGTGCGAAATAGAAGGCTCAGGTTCAAAACCATGCGATTCAAATGGTTCATCTATAAATACTTGTGAAAGACATGATTTGGCTTAAACTGCATACGAAACAAACGAGTTACCTACAAATCCACGCGAAACACATGATTTAGCTTCAAATCAATGCGATGTAAAAGGCTTAGCTTCAAATACATGCGACACAATTGCTTTAGCACAGGAACTTGCGGTATAAGTGATATTGCTTCAAATGCAGGGGAAACAAACGAGTTAGCTTCAAATACATGAAAACACACGATTTAGCTTCAATTCAATGCCAAGTAGAAGGCTTAGCTTCAAATCCATGCGAATCAATTGTTTAGCTGCAAATACTTGTGATATACATGATTTAGTTTCAACTGCATGCGAAACAACCGAGTTAGCTTCAAATCCATTCGAAACACAATATTTAGCGTCAAATCAATGCGAAGTAGAAGGCAGTGCTTCAAATCCATGCGATACAAATGGTTTAGCTTCAAATACTTGTGATATACATGATTTAGCTTCAACTGCATACGAAGCAAACGAGTTAGCTCCAAATCCAAGCGAAACACATGATTTAGCTTCAAATACTTGCGATATAAGTGATATAGTTTCAAATGCAGGCGAAACGAACGAGTTTGCTTCAAATCCATGCGAAACACATGATTCAGCTGCAAATCAATGCAATGTAGAAGGTTTAGATTCAAATCCATGCCAAACACATGATTTAGCTTCAAATCCATGGGATGTAGAAGGTTTAGCTTCAAATCCATGCGATACACTAGATTTAGCTTCAAATCAATGCGATGTAGAAGGTTCAGCTTCAAATCCATACGACACATATGATTTAGCTTCAAATACTTCCGATATAAGTGATATAGCTTCAAAAGCTAGAGGAACAAACGCGGTAGTTTCAATTCCATGCGAAACAAATGATTTAGCTTCAAATCAATGCGATGTAGCAGGTTCAGCTTCAAATCCATGCGATATAAGTGATATAGCTTCAAAATCAGGAGGAACAAACGAGGTAGCTTCAATTCTATGCGAAACATATGATTTAGCTTCAAATCAATGCGAAGTAGAAGGCTTAGCTTCAAATACATGCGAAGCAAATGGTTTAGCTACAAATACTTGTGATATACATTATTTAGCTACAACTGCCTGCGAAACAAACGAGTTAGCTTCAAATCCATGCGAAACACATGATTTAGCTTCAAATCAATGCGATGTAGAAGCTTTAGCTTCAAATCCATGCGAAACAAATGATTGAGCTTCAAACACTTGGGATATAGTTGGTATAGCTTCAAATGCATACGAAACAAACGAGCTACCTTCAAATCCACGCGAAACACATGATTTAGCTTCAAATCAATGCGATGTAGAAGGCTTAGCTTCAAATCAATGCAAAACACGTGATTTAGCTTCCAATAAATGCGAAGTAAAAGGATTACCTTCAAATCAATGCGAAGCAACTGGTTTATCTTCAAATACTTGTGATATACATGATTTAGCTTCAACTGCATGCCAAACAAACGTGTTAGTTTCAAATACAAGCGAAATACATGATGCAGCTTCAAATCAATGCGAAGTAGAAGGTTTAGCTTCAAATCCATGCGAATCGAATGATTTTGGATCAAATACTGGCGAATATAAATGATATAGCTCCAACTGCATGCGAAACAAACGAGTTACCTTCAAATCCACGCGAAACACATGAGTTAGCTTCAAATCAATGCGATGTAGAAGGTTAAGCTTCAAATCCATGCGACACATATGATTTAGTTTCAAATACTTACGATATAAGTGATATAGCTTCAAAAGCAGGAGGAACAAACGAGGTAGCTTCAGTTCTATGCGAAACAAATGATTTAGCTTCAAATCAATGCGAAGTAGAAGGCTTAGCTTCAAATCCATGCGAAACAAATGAGTTAGCTACAAATACTTGTGATATACATTATTTAGCTACAACTGCATGCGAAACAAACGAGTTAGCTACAAATCCAAGCGATACACATGATTTATCTTCATATCAATGGGAAGTGGAGGGCTCATCTTCGAGTCCATGCGAAACAAATGGTTTAGTTTCAAATACTTGTGATATACATCATTTAGCTTCAAATGCAGGCGAAACAAACGAGTTACCTTCAAAACCATGCGAAACACATGATTTAGCTTCCAATTCATGCGAAACACATGGTTTAGCTTGATATTCTTGTAAAACAGATGGTTTAGATTCAGATAATTGTGATAAACTTGATTTAGCTTCAGATGCAGGCGAAACAAACGAGTTAGATTCGAATCCATGCTATACACATGATTTAGCTTGAAATCTATGCGAAGTAGAAGGCTTAGATCAAAATCAAGCGAGACGAATGATTTAGCTTCAAATACTTGGGAATGTAAGTGATATAGTTTCAAATGCAGCTGAAACAATCGAGATAGTTTCAAATCCACGCGAAACACACGATTAAGCTTCAAAAGCATAAGAAAAGCATGATTTGGATCGAGTCAATGCGTAGTGGAAGGTTTAGCTTCAAATCCATGCGATACAACTAATTTTGCATCATATACTTGCGGTATAAATGATATAGCTTCAACTGAATGCGAAACAAACCAGTTAGCTTCAAATCCATGCGAAACACATGATTTAGCTTCAAATCAATACGAAGTAGAAGGCTTAGCTTCAAATCCATGCAAATCTAATGTTTCGGTTTCAAATCCACGCGAAACACATGATTTAGCTTCAAATCAATGCGAAGTAGCAGGTTTAACTTCAAATCCATGGCAAACACATGATTTAGCTTCAAATCCATGGGATGTAGAAGGTTTAGCTTCAAATTCATGCGAAACGCATTACTTAGGTGCAAATCAGTGCGAAATAGAAGGCTCAGGTTTAAAACCATGCGATTCAAATGGTTCATCTTCAAATACTTGTGAAAGACATGATTTAGCTTCAACTGCATGCGAAACAAACGAGTTACCTTCAAATCCACGCGAAACCCACGATTTAGCTTCAAATCAATGCGATGTAGAAGGCTTAGCTTCAAATCCATGCAAAACACGTGATTTAGGATCCAATCAATGCGAAGTAGAAGGCTTAGATTCAAATCCATGCGAATGAATTGTTTAGCTGCAAATACTTGTGATATACATGATTTAGTTTCAACTGCATGCGAAACAAACGAGTTAGCTTCAAATCCATTCGAAACACAATATTTAGCTTCAAATCAATGCGAAGTAGCAGGTTTAACTTCAAATCCATGCGATACAAATGGTTTAGCTTCAAATACTTGTGATATACATGATTTGGCTTCAACTGCATTCGAAGCAAACGAGTTAGCTCCAAATCCACGCGAAACGCATGATTTAACTTCAAATCAGTGCGAAGTAGAAGGCTTAGCTTCAAATCCTTGCGAATCTAATGGTTCGGCTTGAAATACTAGTGAAATGCATGATTTAGCTTCAACTGAATGCGAAACAAATGAGTTACATTCAAATCCAAGCGAAACACATAATTTAGCTTCAAATCAATGCGATGTAGAAGGTTTAGCTTCAAATCCAAGCGAAACACATGATTTAGCTTCAAATACTTGCGATATAAGTGATATAGTTTGAAATGCAGGAGAAACGAACGAGTTAGCTTCAAATACATGCGAAACACATGATTTAGCTGCAAATCAATGCGATGTAGAAGGTTTAGCTTCAAATCCGTGCGAAACAAATGGTTTAGCTTCAAATACTTGGGATATAAGTGATATAGTATCAAATGCAGGTGGAACGAACGAGATAGCTTCAAATCCATGCAAAACACATGATAAAGTTTCAAATCAATTCTATGTAGAAGGTTTAGCTTCAAATCCAAGCGAAACAAATGATTTAGCTTCCAACACTTGGGATATAAGCGATATAGCTTCAAATGCAGACGAATCAAACGAGTTAGCTTGAAAATCCATGAGATACGCATGATTTAGCTTCAAATCGATGCGAAGCAGACGGATTAGCTTCAAATCCATGCGACACATATGATTTAGCTTCAAATACTTGCGATATAAGTGATATAGCTTCAAAAGCAGGAGGAACAAACGAGGTAGCTTCAATTCTATGCGAAACAAATGATTTAGCTTCAAATCAATGCGAAGTAGATGGCGTAGCTTCAAATCCATGCGAAACAAATGGTTTAGCTACAAATACTTGTGATATACATTATTTAGCTACAATTGCCTGCGAAACTAACGAGTTAGCTTCAAATCCATGCGAAACACATGATTCAGCTTCAAATCAATGCGATGTAGAAGGTTTAGCTTCAAATCCATGCGAAACAAATGATTTAGCTTCAAATCAATGCGAAGTAGATGGCTTAGCTTCAAATCCATGCGAAACAAATGGTTTAGCTACAAATACTTGTGATATACATTATTTAACTACAACTGCATGCAAAACAAACGAGCTTGCCTCAAATCCATGCGAAACAAATGATTTTGCTTCAAAGCAATGCGAAGTAGAAGGCTTATCTTCAAATCCATGCGACACAACTGATTGAGCATCAAATACTTGCGATATAAATGATATGGCTTCAAATGCAGGCGAAACAAACGAGTTAGCTTCAAATCCATGCGAAACACATGATTTAGATGCAAATCAATGCGACGTAGAAGGCTTAGCTCCAAATCCATGCGAAACAAATGATTTACATTCAAATACTTGCGATATAAGTGATATAGCTTCAAATGCAGGAGAGACAAATGAGACAGCTTCAAATCCATGCGAAACACATGACTTAGCTTCAAATCAATGCGAAGTAGAAGGCTTATCTTCAAATCCATGGGATACAAATCGTTAAGCTTCAAATACTTGTGATATGCATGATTTAGCTTCAGCTGCATTCGAAACAGACGAGTTAGCTTCTAATCCACGCGAAATACATGATTTAGCTTCAAATCAATGCGATGTAGAAGGTTTAGCTTCAAATCCATGCGAAACAAATGGTTTAGCTACAAATACTTGTGATATACATTATTTAGCTACAACTGCATGCGAAACAAATTATTGATCTTCAAGCACTTGGGATATAGGTGATATAGCTTCAACTGCATGCGAAACAAACGAGTTACCTTCAAATCCACGCGAAACACATGATTTAGCTTCCAATTAATGCGATGTAGAAGGTTTATCTTCAAATCCATGCGAAACAAATGATTGAGCTTCTAACACTTGGGATATTGGTGATAAGGCTTCAACTGCATGCGAAACAAACGAGATACCTTCAAATCCACGCGAAACACATGATTTAGCTTCAAATCAATGCGATGTAGAAGGTTCAGCTTCAAATCCATTCGACGCATATGATTTAGCTTCAAATACTTGCGATATAAGTGATATCGCTTCAAATGCTGGAGGAACAAACGAGGTAGCTTCAATTCCATGCGAAACAAATGATTTAGCTTCAAATCAATGCGAAGTAGAAGGATTAGCTTCAAATCCATGCGAAACAAATGGTTTAGCTACAAATACTTGTGATATACATTATTTAGCTACAACTGCATGCGAAACAAACGAGTTAGCTTCAAATCAATGCGAAACACACGTTTTAACTTCAAATCAATGCGATGTAGAAGGTTTAGCTTCAAGTCCATGCGATACACAAGATTTAGCTTCAAATCAATGCGACGTAGAAGGTTCAGCTTCAAATCCGTGTGACACATATGATTTAGCTTCAAATCAATGCGAAGTAGATGGCGTAGCTTCAAATCCATGCCAAACATATGGTTTAGCTCCAAATACTTGCGATATAAGTGATATAGCTTCAAAAGCTGGAGCAACAAACGAGGTAGCTTCAATTCCATGCGAAACAAATGATTTAGCGTCAAATCAATGCGATGTAGAAGGTTTAGCTTCAAATCTATGCGAAACAAATGATTGAGCTTCAAACACTTGGGATATAGGTGGTATATTTTCAACTGCATGCGAAACAAACGAGTTACATTCAAATCCATGCGAAACACATGATTTAGCTTCAAATCAATGCGATGTAGAAGGTTTAGCTTCAAATCCATGCGAAACACTTCATTCAGCTACAAATCAATGCGATGTAGAAGGTTTAGCTTCAAATCTATGCGAAACAAATGATTGTGCTTCCAACACTTGGGATATAGGTGGTATATTTTCAACTGCATGCGAAACAAACGAGTTACCTTCAAATCCACGCGAAACACATGAGTTAGCTTCAAATCAATGCGATGTAGAAGGTTTAGCTTCGAATCCATGCGATACACAAGATTTAGCTTCAAATCAATGCGATGTAGAAGGTTCAGCTTCAAATCCATGCGACGCATATGATTTAGCTTCAAATACTTGCGATATAAGTGATATAGCTTCAAAAGCTGGAGCAACAAACGAGGTAGCTTCAATTCCATGCGAAACAAATGATTTAGCTTCAAATCAATGCGATGTAGATGGATTAGCTTCAAATCCATGCGAAACAAATGGTTTAGCTACAAATACTTGTGATATATGTTATTTAGCTACAACTGCCTGCGAAACAAACGAGTTAGCTTCAAATCCATGCGAAACACATGATTTAGCTTCAAATCAATGCGATGTGGAAGGTTTAGCTTCAAATCCAAGCGAAACACATATGATTTAGCTTCAAATACTTGCGATATAAATGAAGTAACTTCAAATGCTGAGGATACCATCAAGTTAGATTCAAATCCATGCAAAACACATGATTAAGCTTCAAATCCATGGGCATCACATGATTTAGGTTCATTGTCATGGTAAACACATGATTTAGCTTCACATACATGCGAAACAAATGGTTTAGCTTCAAATACTTGCGATATAAATGACACAGCTTCAAATACAGGGGAAACAAACGAGTTAGATTCAAATCCATGCAAAATACACGATTTAGCTTCAATTCAATGCCAAGTAGAATGCTTAGCTTCAAATCCATGCCAATCAATTGTTTAGCTGCAAATACTTGTGATATACATGATTTAGTTTCAACTACATGCGAAACAAACGAGTTAGCTTCAAATTCATGCGAAACACAATATTTAGCGTCAAATCAATGCGAAGTAGAAGGCAGAGCTTCAAATCCATGCGATACAAATGGTTTAGCTTCAAATACTTGTGATATACATGATTTAGCTTCAACTGCATTCGAAGCAAACGAGTTAGCTCCAAATCCACGCGAAACGCATGATTTAACTTCAAATCAGTGCGAAGTAGAAGGCTTAGCTTCAAATCCTTGCGAATCTAATGGTTCGGCTTGAAATACTAGTGAAATGCATGATTTAGCTTCAACTGAATGCGAAACAAATGAGTTACATTCAAATCCAAGCGAAACACATTATTTAGCTTCAAATCAATGCGATGTAGAAGGTTTAGCTTCAAATCCAAGCGAAACACATGATTTAGCTTCAAATACTTGCGATATAAGTGATATAGTTTGAAATGCAGGAGAAACGAACGAGTTACCTTCAAAACCACGCGAAACACATGATTTAGCTTCAAATCAATGCGATGTAGAAGGTTTAGCTTCAAATCCATGCGAAATAAATTGTTTAGCTACAAACGATTGTGATATACGTTATTTAGATTTATCTGCATGCGCAACGCACGAGTTAGCTACAAATACATGCGAAACACATGATTTAGCTGCAAATCAATGCGATGTAGAAGGTTTAGCTTCAAAACCAAGCGAAACGCATGATTTAGCTTCAAACCAATGCGATGTAGAACGTTTAGCTTCAAATCCGTGCGAAACAAATGGTTTAGCTTCAAATACTTGGGATATAAGTGATATAGTATCAAATGCAGGTGGAACGAACGAGATAGCTTCAAATCCATGCAAAACACATGATAAAGTTTCAAATCAATTCTATGTAGAAGGTTTAGCTTCAAATCCAAGCGAAACAAATGATTTAGCTTCCAACACTTGGGATATAAGCGATATAGCTTCAAATGCAGACGAATCAAACGAGTTAGCTTGAAAATCCATGAGATACGCATGATTTAGCTTCAAATCGATGCGAAGCAGACGGATTAGCTTCAAATCCATGCGACACATATGATTTAGCTTCAAATACTTGCGATATAAGTGATATAGCTTCAAAAGCAGGAGGAACAAACGAGGTAGCTTCAATTCTATGCGAAACAAATGATTTAGCTTCAAATCAATGCGAAGTAGATGGCGTAGCTTCAAATCCATGCGAAACAAATGGTTTAGCTACAAATACTTGTGATATACATTATTTAGCTACAATTGCCTGCGAAACTAACGAGTTAGCTTCAAATCCATGCGAAACACATGATTCAGCTTCAAATCAATGCGATGTAGAAGGTTTAGCTTCAAATCCATGCGAAACAAATGATTTAGCTTAAAATCAATGTGAAGTAGAAGGCTGAGCTTCAAATCCATGCGATACACAAGATTTTGCTTCAAATCAATGCGATGTAGTAGGTTCAGCTTCAAATCCATGCGACACATATGATTTAGCTTCAAATACTTGCGATATAAGTGATATAGCTTCAAAAGCAGGAGCAACAAACGAGGTAGCTTCAATTCTATGCGAAACAAATGATTTAGCTTCAAATCAATGCGAAGTAGATGGCTTAGCTTCAAATCCATGCGAAACAAATGGTTTAGCTACAAATACTTGTGATATACATTATTTAACTACAACTGCATGCAAAACAAACGAGCTTGCCTCAAATCCATGCGAAACAAATGATTTTGCTTCAAAGCAATGCGAAGTAGAAGGCTTATCTTCAAATCCATGCGACACAACTGATTGAGCATCAAATACTTGCGATATAAATGATATGGCTTCAAATGCAGGCGAAACAAACGAGTTAGCTTCAAATCCATGCGAAACACATGATTTAGATGCAAATCAATGCGACGTAGAAGGCTTATCTTCAAATCCATGGGATACAAATCGTTAAGCTTCAAATACTTGTGATATGCATGATTTAGCTTCAGCTGCATTCGAAACAGACGAGTTAGCTTCTAATCCACGCGAAATACATGATTTAGCTTCAAATCAATGCGATGTAGAAGGTTTAGCTTCAAATCCATGCGAAACAAATGGTTTAGCTACAAATACTTGTGATATACATTATTTAGCTACAACTGCATGCGAAACAAATTATTGATCTTCAAGCACTTGGGATATAGGTGATATAGCTTCAACTGCATGCGAAACAAACGAGTTACCTTCAAATCCACGCGAAACACATGATTTAGCTTCCAATTAATGCGATGTAGAAGGTTTATCTTCAAATCCATGCGAAACAAATGATTGAGCTTCTAACACTTGGGATATTGGTGATAAGGCTTCAACTGCATGCGAAACAAACGAGATACCTTCAAATCCACGCGAAACACATGATTTAGCTTCAAATCAATGCGATGTAGAAGGTTCAGCTTCAAATCCATTCGACGCATATGATTTAGCTTCAAATACTTGCGATATAAGTGATATCGCTTCAAATGCTGGAGGAACAAACGAGGTAGCTTCAATTCCATGCGAAACAAATGATTTAGCTTCAAATCAATGCGAAGTAGAAGGATTAGCTTCAAATCCATGCGAAACAAATGGTTTAGCTACAAATACTTGTGATATACATTATTTAGCTACAACTGCATGCGAAACAAACGAGTTAGCTTCAAATCAATGCGAAACACACGTTTTAACTTCAAATCAATGCGATGTAGAAGGTTTAGCTTCAAGTCCATGCGATACACAAGATTTAGCTTCAAATCAATGCGACGTAGAAGGTTCAGCTTCAAATCCGTGTGACACATATGATTTAGCTTCAAATCAATGCGAAGTAGATGGCGTAGCTTCAAATCCATGCCAAACATATGGTTTAGCTCCAAATACTTGCGATATAAGTGATATAGCTTCAAAAGCTGGAGCAACAAACGAGGTAGCTTCAATTCCATGCGAAACAAATGATTTAGCGTCAAATCAATGCGATGTAGAAGGTTTAGCTTCAAATCTATGCGAAACAAATGATTGAGCTTCAAACACTTGGGATATAGGTGGTATATTTTCAACTGCATGCGAAACAAACGAGTTACATTCAAATCCATGCGAAACACATGATTTAGCTTCAAATCAATGCGATGTAGAAGGTTTAGCTTCAAATCCATGCGAAACACTTCATTCAGCTTCAAATCAATGCGATGTAGAAGGTTTAGCTTCAAATCTATGCGAAACAAATGATTGTGCTTCCAACACTTGGGATATAGGTGGTATATTTTCAACTGCATGCGAAACAAACGAGTTACCTTCAAATCCACGCGAAACACATGAGTTAGCTTCAAATCAATGCGATGTAGAAGGTTTAGCTTCGAATCCATGCGATACACAAGATTTAGCTTCAAATCAATGCGATGTAGAAGGTTCAGCTTCAAATCCATGCGACGCATATGATTTAGCTTCAAATACTTGCGATATAAGTGATATAGCTTCAAAAGCTGGAGCAACAAACGAGGTAGCTTCAATTCCATGCGAAACAAATGATTTAGCTTCAAATCAATGCGATGTAGATGGATTAGCTTCAAATCCATGCGAAACAAATGGTTTAGCTACAAATACTTGTGATATATGTTATTTAGCTACAACTGCCTGCGAAACAAACGAGTTAGCTTCAAATCCAAGCGAAACACATATGATTTAGCTTCAAATACTTGCGATATAAATGAAGTAACTTCAAATGCTGAGGATACCATCAAGTTAGATTCAAATCCATGCAAAACACATGATTAAGCTTCAAATCCATGGGCATCACATGATTTAGGTTCATTGTCATGGTAAACACATGATTTAGCTTCACATACATGCGAAACAAATGGTTTACCTTCTAATACTTGTCATATACATGATATAGCTCCAACTGCATGCGAAACAAACGAGTTAGCTTCAAATCCATGCGAAAGACATGATTCAGCATCAAATCAGTGTGAAGTAGAAGGCTTAGCATCAAATCACATGCGAATCAAATGGTTTAGATTCAAATACTTGTGATATACATGATTTAGCTTCAACTGCATGCCACACAAACGAGTTAGCTTCAAATCCATGCGAAACACATAAATTCAGATGCAAATCAATGCGATGTAGAAGGTTTAGCTTCAAATCCATGCCAAACACATGATTTAGCTTCAAATCCATGGGATGTAGAAGGTTTAGCTTCAAATCCATGAGAAACAAATGATTTAGCTTCAGATACTTGCGATATAAATGATATAGATTCAACTGCATGCGAAAAAAACTATTCAGCTTCAAAACCAAGGGTAACACATGATTTAACTTCAAATCAGTGCGAAGTAAAATGGATAGCTTCAAATCCATGCGAAACGAATGATTTAGCATCAAATACTTGCGAATATAAGTGATATAGCTTCAAGTGCAGGCCAAACAAACGAGTTAGCTTCAGATCCATGCGAAATACATGATTTAACTTCAACTGCGTGTGAAACAAACGTGTTAGCTTCAAATCCAAGCGAAACAGATGATTTAGCTTCAAATCAATGCGAAGTAGAAGGCATAGCTTCAAATCAGTGCGGAACAAATGGTTATGCTTCAAAAACTTGAGATATAAGTGATATAGATTCAACTGCAGGCGAAACAAACGAGATAGCTTCAAATCCATGCAAAACACATGATTAAGCTTCAAAACAATGCGAAGTAGAAGGCTTAGCTTCAAATCCATGCGAAACAGACGATTTAGCTTCAAATCAATGCGATGTAGAAGGTTTAGATTCAAATCCATGCGAAACAAATGATTTTGTTTCAAACACTTGGGATATAGGTGATATAGCTTCAACTGCATGCGAAACAAACGAGTTACCTTCAAATCAACGCGAAACACATGATTTAGCTTCAAATCAATGCGATGTAGATGGTTTAGCTTCAAATCCATGCGAAACACATGATTTAGCTTCAAATCAATGCGAAGTAGAAGGCTTAGCTTCAAATCCATGCGACACATATGATTTAGCCTCAAATACTTGCGATATAAGTGATATAAATTCAAAAGCAGGAGGAACAAACGAGGTAGCTTCAATTCCACGCGAAATAAATGATTTAGCTTCAAATCAATGCGAAGTAGAAGGCTTAGCTTCAAATCCATGCGAAACAAATGGTTTAGCTTCTAATACATGTCATATACATGATATAGCTCCAACTGCATGCGAAACAAACGAGTTAGCTTCAAATCCATGCGAAAGACATGATACAGCATCAAATCAGTGTGATGTAGAAGGCTTAGCATCAAATCCCATGCGAATCAAATGGTTTAGATTCAAATACTTGTGATATACATGATTTAGCTTCAACTGGATGCCACACAAACGAGTTAGCTTCAAATCCATGCGAAACACATAAATTCAGATGCAAATCAATGCGATGTAGAAGGTTTAGCTTCAAATCCATGCCAAACACATGATTTAGCTTCAAATCCATGGGATGTAGAAGGTTTAGCTTCAAATCCATGAGAAACAAATGATTTAGCTTCAGATACTTGCGATATAGCTTCAAAATCTGGAGGAACAAACGAGGTAGCTTCAATTCCATGCGAAACAAATGATTTAGCTTCAAATCAATGCGAAGTAGAAGGCCTAGCTTCAAATCCATGCGGAACAAATGGTTATGCTTCAAAAACTTGTGATATAAGTGATATAGATTCAACTGCAGGCGAAACAAATGAGATAGCTTCAAATCCATGCAAAACACATGATTAAGCTTCTAAACGGTGCGAAGTAGAAGGCTTAGCTTCAAATCCATGCGAAACATACGATTTAGCTTCAAATCAATGCGATGTAGAAGGTTTAGATTCAAATCCATGCGAAACAAATGATTGTGTTTCAAACACTTGGGATATAGGTGATATAGCTTCAAGTGCATGCGAAACAAACGAGTTACCTTCAAATCAACGCGAAACACATGATTTAGCTTCAAATCAATGCGATGTAGAAGGTTCAGCTTCTAATCCATGCGAAACAAATGATTTAGCTTCAAATCAATGCGAAGTAGAAGGCTTATCTTCAAATCCATGCGAATCAAATGGTTTAGCTACAAATATTTGTGATATACATTATTTAGCTACAACTGCATGCGAAACAAACGAGTTAGCCTCAAATCCGTGCGAAACACATGATTTAGCTTAAATCAGTGTGAAGTAGAAGGCTTAGTATCAAATCCCATGCGAATCAAATGGTTTAGATTCAAATACTTGTGATATACATGATTTAGCTTCAACTGCATGCGTCACAAACGAGTTAGCTTCAAATCCATGCGAAACACATGATTCAGCTGCAAATCATTGCGATGTAGAAGGTATAGCTTCAAATCCATGCCAAACACATGAATTAGCTTCAAATCCATGGGATGTAGAAGGTTTAGCTTCAAATCCATGAGAAACAAATGATTTAGCTTCCGATACTTGCGATATAAATGATATAGATTCAACTGCATGCGAAAAAAACGATTCAGCTTCAAGTCCAAGGGAAACGCATGATTTAACTTCAAATCAATGCGAAGTGAAAGGGATAGCTTCAAATCCATGCGAAACGAATGATTTAGCATAAAATACTTGCGAATATAAGTGATATAGCTTCAAATCCAGGCGAAACAAACGAGTGAGCTTCAAATACTTGCGATATAAGTGATATAGCTTCAAAAGCAGGAGGAACAAATGAGGTAGCTTCAATTCTGTGCGAAACAAATGATTTAGCACCAAATCAATGCGAAGTAGAAGGCTTAGCTTCAAACCCATGCGAAACAAATGGTTTAGCTACAAATACTTGTGATATACATTATTTAGCTACAACTGCATGCGAAACAAACGAGTTAGCTTCAAATCCATTCGAAACACATGATTTAGATGTAAAAGAATGCGAATTAGAAGGCTTAGATTCAAATCAATGCGAAACGAATGATTTAGCTTCAAATACTTGCAGTATAAATGGTAGGGCATCAAATGCAGGCGAAACAAGCGAGTTATCTTCGAGTCCAAGCGAAACACATGATTTAGCTTCAAATCCATGCCAAAGAAATGATTTAGCTTCAAATCAATGCGATGTAGAAGGCTTAGATTCAAATCCATGCGAAACAAATGGTTTAGCTACAAATACTTGTGATATACATGATTTAACTACAACTGCATGCGAAACAAACAAGTTAGCTTCAAATCCATGCGAAACACAGGATTTAGCTTCAAATCAATGCGATGTAGAAGGTTTAGCCTCAAATCCATACTATACTCAAGATTTAGCTTCAAATCAATTCGATGTAGAAGGTTCAGCTTCAAATCCATGCGACACATATGATTTAGCTTGAAATACTTGCGATAAAAGTGATATAGCTTCAAAAGCAGGGGAAACAAACGAGGTAGCTTCAGTTCTATGCGAAACAAATGATTTAGCTTCAAATCAATGCGAAACACATGATTTAGCTTCAAATACTTGCGATATAAGTGATATAGCTTCAAACGCAGGAGGAACAAACGAGGTAGCTTCAGTTCTATGCGAAACAAACGATTTAGCTTCAAATCAATGCGAAGTAGAGGGCTTAGCTTCAAATCCATGAGAAACAAATGATTTAGCTTCAAATCAGTGCGAAGTAGTAGGCTCATATTCAAATCAATGCGATTCAAATGGTTCATCTTCAAATACTTGTGAAAGACATGATTTTGCTTCAACTGCATGCGAAACAAACGAGTTAGCTTCAAATCCATGCGAAACACATGATTTAGGTTCAAATCAATGCGATGTAGAAGGTTTAGCTTCAAATCCATGCAAAACACGTGATTTAGCTTCCTATTAATGCGATGTAGAAGGCTTAGCTTCAAATCTATGCGAAACAAATGGTTTAGCTTCAAATACTTGTGATATACGTTATTTAGATTTAACTGCATGCGCAACGAACGAGTTAGCTTCAAATCCATGCGAAACACATGATTTAGCTGCAAATCAATGCGATGTAGAAGGATTAGCTTCAAATCCATGCTATCTAGAAGGTTTAGCTTCAAATCCATGCGAAACAAATGATTTAGCTTCAAATCAATGCGATGTAGAAGGTTTAGCTTCAAATCCAAGCGAAACACATATGATTTAGCTTCAAATACTTGCGATATAAATGAAGTAACTTCAAATTCTGAGGATACAATCAAGTTAGCTTCAAATCCATGCAAAACACATGATTAAGCTTCAAATCCATGGGCAACACATGATTTAGGTTCATTGTCATGTTAAACACATGACTTAGCTTCACATACATTGGAAACAAATGGTTTAGCTTCTAATAGTTGATATATAAAAGATATAGCTCCAACTGCATGCGAAACAAACGAGTTAGCTTCAAATCCATGCGAAAGACATGATTCAGCATCAAATCAGTGTGATGTAGAAGGCTTAGCATCAAATCCCATGCGAATCAAATGGTTTAGATTCAAATACTTGTGATATACATGATTTAGCTTCAACTGGATGCCACACAAACGAGTTAGCTTCAAATCCATGCGAAACACATAAATTCAGATGCAAATCAAAGCGATGTAGAAGGTTTAGCTTCAAATCCATGCCAAACACATGATTTAGCTTCAAATCCATGGGATGTAGAAGGTTTAGCTTCAAATCCATGAGAAACAAATGATTTAGCTTCAGATACTTGCGATATAGCTTCAAAATCTGGAGGAACAAACGAGGTAGCTTCAAATCCATGCGAAACACATGATTTAGCTGCAAATCAATGCGATGTAGAAGGTTTAGCTTCAAATCAATGCGATACACAAGATCTAGCTTCAAATCAATTCGATGTAGAAGGTTCAGCTTCAAATCCATGCGACACATGTGATATAGCTTCAAATACTTGCGATATAAGTGATATAGCTTCAAAAGGAGGAGGAACAAACGAGGTAGCTTCAGTTCTATGCGAAACAAATGATTTAGCTTCAAATCAATGCGAAGTAGAAGGCTTAGCTTCAAATCCATGCGAAACAAATGATTGAGCTTCAAACACTTGGGATATAGGTGGTATAGCTTCAACTGCGTGCGAAACAAACGAGTTACCTTCAAATCCATGCGAAGCGAATGATTTAGCTTGAAATACTTGCAGTATTAATGGTAGAGCTTCAAATGCAGGCGAAACAAGCGAGTTATCTTCGAGACCAAGCGAAACACATGATTTAGCTTCAAATCCATGCGAAACGAAAGATTTTCATTCAAATACTTGCGATATAAGTGATATAGCTTCAAATGCAGGAGAGACAAATGAGTTAGCTTCAAATACATGCGAAACACATGATTTAGCTTCAAATCAATGCGATGTAGAAGGTTTAGCTTCAAATCCATGCGAAACAAATGATTGAGCATCAAACACTTGGGATATAGGTGATATAGCTTCAACTGCATGCGAAACAAACGAGTTACCTTGAAATCCACTCGAAACACATGATTTAGCTTCAAATCAATGCGATGTAGAAGGCCTAGCTTCAAATCCAAGCAAAACACGTGATTTAGGATCCAATCAATGCGATGTAGAAGGCTTAGCTTCAAATCCATGCGAAACAAATGGTTTAGCATCAAATACTTGTGATATACGTTATTTAGATTTAACTGCATGCGCAACGAACGAGTTAGCTTCAAATCCATGCGAAACACATGATTTAGCTGGAAATCAATGCGATGTAGAAGGTTTAGCTTCAAATCCATGCGATGTAGAAGGTTTAGCTTCAAATCCGTGCGAAACAAGTGATTTAGCTTCAAATCAATGCGAAGTAGAAGGCTTAGTTTCAAATCCATGCGAAACAAATGGTTTAGCTACAAATACTTGTGATATAAGTGATATAGCTTCAAAAACAGGAGGAACAAACGAGGTAGCTTCAATTCTATGCGAAACAAATGATTGAGCTTCAAACACTTGGGATATAGGTGGTATAGCTTCAACTGCGTGCGAAACAAACGAGTTACCTTAAAATCCATGCGAAGCGAATGATTTAGCTTCAAATACTTGCAGTATAAATGGTAGAGCTTCAAATGCAGGGGAAACAAGCGAGTTATCTTCCAGTCCAAGCGAAACACATGATTTAGCTTCAAATCCATGCGAAAAGAAAGATTTTCATTCAAATACTTGCGATATAAGCGATATAGCTTCAAATGCAGGAGAGACAAATGAATTAGCTTCAAATACATGCGAAACACATGATTTAGCTTCAAATCAAAGCGAAGTAGAAGGGGTAGCTTCAAATCCATGCGAATCTAATGGTTCGGCTTCAAATACTTGTGAAAAACATGATTTAGATTCAAATTCATGCGAAACACATGGTTTAGCTTAATATTGATGCGAAACAAATGATTTAGTTTCAAACACTTGACGTATAAGTGATATAGCTTCAAATGCAGACTAATCAAACGAGTTAGCTTCAAAATCCACGCGATACACATGATTTAGCTTCAAATACTTGCGATATAAGTGATGTAGATTCAACTGCAGGCGCAACGAACGAGTTAGCTTCAAATCCATGCGAAACACATGATTTAGCTGCAAATCAATGCGATGTAGAAGGTTTAGCTTCAAATCCATGCGATACTCAATATTTAGCTTCAAATCAATTCGATGTAGAAGGTTCAGCTTCAAATCCATGCGACACATGTGATTTAGCTTCAAGTACTTGCGATATAAGTGATATAGCTTCAAAAGGAGGAGGAACAATCGAGGTAGCTTCAGTTCTATGCGAAACAAATGATTTAGCTTCAAATGAATGCGAAGTAGAAGGCTTAGCTTCAAATCCATGCAAAACAAATGGTTTAGCTACAAATACTTGTGATATACATTATTTAGCTACAACTGCATGCGAAACAAACGAGTTGGCTTCAAATCCATGCGAAACACGTGATTTAGCTTCAAATCAATGCGATGTAGAAGGTTTAGCTTCAAATCCATCCGAAACACATGATTCAGCTTCAAATCAATGCGAAGTAGAAGGCTTAGCTTCAAATCCATGCGAAAAAAATGGTTTAGCTAGAAATACTTGTGATATACATTATTTAGCTACAACTGCATGCGAAACAAACTTGTTATCTTCAAATCCATGCGAAACACATGATTTAGATTCAAATCAATGCGATGTAGAAGGTTTAGCTTTAAATCCATGCGATACACAAGATTTAGCTTCAAATCAATGCGATGTAGAAGGTTTAGCTTTAAATCCATGCGATACACAAGATTTAGTTTCAAATCAATGCGATGTAGTAGGTTCAGCTTGAAATCCATGCGACACATATGATTTAGCTTCAAACACTTGGGATAAAGGTAATATAGCTTCAACTGCATGCAAAACAAACGAGTTACCTTCAAATCCACGCGAAACACATGATTTAGCTTCAAATCAATGCGATGTAGAAGGTTTAGCTTCAAATCCATGCGAAACACATGATTTAGCTACAAATGAATGCGATGTAGAAGGTTTAGCTTCAAAACCAAGCGGAACACATATGATTTAGCTTCATATACTTGCGATATAAATGAAGTAACTTCAAATGCTGAGGATACAATCAAGTTAGCTTCAAATCCATGCAAAACAAATGATTAAGCTTCAAATCCATGGGCAACACATGATTTAGGTTCATTGTCATGGTAAACACATGATTTAGCTTCACATAAATGCGAAACAAATGGTTTAGCTTCACATACTTGTCAAATCCATGCGATTTACAAGATTTAGCTTCAAATCAATGCGATGTAGAAGGTTCAGCTTCAAATCCATGCGACACATATGATTTAGCTTCAAATACTTGCGATATAAGTGATATAGCTTCAAAAGCAGGAGGAACAAACGAGGTAGCTTCAATTCCATGCGAAACACATTATTTAGCTGCAAATCAGTGCGAAGTAGTAGGCTCATGTTCAAATAAATGCGATTTAAATGGTTCATCTTCAAATACTTGTGGAAGACATGATTTAGCTTCAACTGCATGCGAAACAAACGAGTTAGCTTCAAATACATGCGAAACGTATGATTTAGGTTCAAATCAATGCGATGTAGAAGGTTTAGCTTCAAATCCATGCAAAACACGTGATTTAGCTTCCTATTAATCCGAAGTAGAAGGCTTAGCTTCAAATCTATGCAAAACAAATGGTTTAGCTTCAAATACTTGTGATATACGTTATTTAGATTTAACTGCATGCGCAACGAACGAGTTAGCTTCAAAACCATGCGAAACACATGATTTAGCTGGAAATCAATGCGATGTAGGAGATTTAGCTTCAAATCCATGCGAAACAAATGATTTAGCTTCAAATCAATGCGAAGTAGAAGGCTTAGCTTCAAATCCATGCAAAAAAAATGGTTTAGCTAGAAATACTTGTGATATACATTATTTAGCTACAACTGCATGCGAAACAAACTTGTTATCTTCAAATCCATGCGAAACACATGATTTAGCTTCAAATCAATACGATGTAGAAGGTTTAGCTTTAAATCCATGCGATACACAAGATTTAGTTTCAAATCAATGCGATGTAGTAGGTTCAGCATGAAATCCATGCGACACATATGATTTAGCTTCAAACATTTGGGATAAAAGTGATATAGCTTCAACTGCATGCAAAACAAACGAGTTACCTTCAAATCCACGCGAAACACATGATTTAGCTTCAAATCAGTGCGAAGTAGAAGGCTTACCTACAAATCCATGCGAATCAAATGGTTCGGCTTCAAATACGTGTGAAATAGATGATTAAACTTCAACTGCATGCGATTCAAACGAGTTATCTTGAAATCCATGTGAAACACATGATTTAGATTCAAATTCATCCGAAACACATGGTTTAGCATCATATTCTTGCGAAACAAATGGGTTAGATATAGATACTTGTGATAAACATGATTTAGCTTCAACTGCATGCGAAACAACGAGTTACCTTCAAATCCACGCAAAACACATAATTTAGCTTCAAATCAATGCGAAGTAGAAGGTTTAGCTTCAAATCCATGCGAAACAAATGATTGAGCTTTCTACACTTGGGATATAGGTGATATAGCTTCAACTGCATTCGAAGCAAACGTGTTAGCTCCGAATCCACATGAAACACATTATTTAGCTTCAAATACTTGTCATATACATGACTTAGCGTCAACTGCATACGAAATAAACTAGTTAGCTTCAAACCCAAGGGAAACACATGATTTAACTTCAAATCAATGCGAAGTAGAAGGCTTAGGTTCAAATCCATGCGAATCAAATTGTTTAGCTTCAAATACATGTGAAATACATGATTAATCTTCGACTGTATGCGAAACAAACGAGTTAGCTCCAAATCCAAGCCGAACACATGATTTAGCTTCAAATCAATGCGAAGTAGACGGATTAGCTTCAAATCCAAGCGACACAAATGATTAAGCATCAGATACATGCGATATACGTGATATAGTTCCAAATGCATGCGAAACAAACGAGTTAGCTGCAAATCCAAGCGAAACACATAATTTAGCTTGAAATCAATGCGATGTAGAAGGTTTAGCTTCAAATCCATGCGAAACCAATGATTTAGCTTCAAATCAATGCGATGTAGAAGGTTTAGCTTCAAATCAATGCGATTTAGAAGGTTTAGCTTCAAATTCATGCGAAATAAATTGTTTAGCTACAAACGCTTGTGATATACGTTATTTAGATTTTACTGCATGCGCAACGCACGAGTTAGCTTCAAATACATGCGAAACACATGATTTAGCTGCAAATAAATGCGATGTAGAAGGTTCAGCTTCAAATCCATTCGACGCATATGATTTAGCTTCAAATACTTGCGATATAAGTGATATCGCTTCAAATGCTGGAGGCACAAATGAGATAGCTTCAATTCCATGCGAAACAAATGATTTAGCTTCAAATCAATGCGAAGTAGAAGGATTAGCTTCAAATCCATGCGAAACAAATGGTTTAGCTACAAATACTTGTGATATACATTATTTAGCTACAACTGCATGCGAAACAAACGAGTTAGCTTCAAATCCATGCGAAACACACGATTTAGCTTCAAATCAATGCGAAGTAGATGGCATAGCTTCAAATCCATGCGAAACACATGATTTAGCTTCAAATCAATGCGATGTAGTAGGTTTAGTTTCAAATCCATGCGAAACAAATGATTGAGCTTCAAACGCTTGGGATTTAGGTGGTATATTTTCAACTGCATGCGAAACAAACGAGTTACCTTCAATTCTATGCGAAACAAATGATTTAGCTTCAAATCAATGCGAAGTAAATGGCGTAGCTTCAAATCCATGCGAAACAAATGGTTTAGCTACAAATACTTGTGATATACATTATATAGCTACAATTGCCTGCGAAACTAACGAGTTAACTTCAAATCCATGCGAAACACATGATTCAGCTTCAAATCAATGCGATGTAGAAGGTTTAGCTTCAAATCCATGCGAAACAAATGATTTAGCTTCAAATCAATGTGAAGTAGAAGGCTTAGCTTCAAATCCATGCGAAACAAATGATTTAGCTTCAAATACTTGCGAATATAAGGGATACAGCTTCAAATGCATGCGAAACAAACGAGGAAGCTTCAAATACTTGCGATATAAATGAAACAGCTTCAAATGCAGACAAAACAAACGAGTTAGCTTCACATCCGTGCGAAACACATGATTTAGCTTCATATCCATTGGAAACACATGATTTAGCTTCAAATCAATGCGAAGTAGAAGGCTTATCTTCAAATCCATGCGATACAAATCGTTTAGCTTCAAATACTTGTGATATACATGATTTAGCTTCAGCTGCATTCGAAACAGACGAGTTAGCATCTAATCCACGCGAAATACATTATTTAGCTTCAAAACTGTGCGAATTAGAAGGTTTAGCTTCAAATCCATGCAAAACACATGATTTAGCTTCAAATGAATGCGATGTAGAAGGTTTAGCTTCAAAACCAAGCGGAACACGTATGATTTAGCTTCATATACTTGCGATATAAATTAAGTAACTTCAAATGCTGAGGATACAATCAAGTTAGCTTCAAATCCATGCAAAACACATGATTAAGCTTCAAATCCATGGGCAACACATGATTTAGGTTCATTGTCATGGTAAACACATGATTTAGCTTCACATAGATGCGAAACAAATGGTTTAGCTACAAATACTTGTGATATATATTATTTAGCTACAACTGCATGCGAAACAAACGAGTTTGCCTCAAATCCATGCGAAACACACGATTTAGCTTCAAATCAATGCGATGTAGAAGGTTTAGCTTCAAATCCATGCGAAACAAATGATTTAGCTTCAAATCAATGCGAAGTAGAAGGCTTAGCTTCAAATCCATGCCAAACACATGATTTAGCTTCATATCCATGGGATGTAGAAGGTTTACCTTCAAATCCATGCGATACACAAGATTTAGCTTCAAATCAATGCGAAGTAGAAGGTTTAGCTTCAAATCCGTGCGAAACAAATGATTTTGGCATCAAATACTTGCGATATAAATGATATAGCTTCAAATGCAGGCGACACAAACGTGTTAGCTTCAAATCCATGCGAAACACATTATTTAGCTGCAAATCAGTGCGAAGTAGAAGGCTCAGGTTCAAATCCATGCTATTCAAATGGTTCATCCTCAAATACTTGTGAAAGACATGATTTAGCTTCAACAGCATGCGAAACAAACGAGTTAGTTTCAAATCAATGCGATGTAGAAAGTTTAGCTTCAAATCCATGCGAAACAATTGGTTGAGCTACAAATACTTGTGATATACATTATTTAGCTACAACTGCATGCGAAACAAACGAGTTAGCTTCCAATCCATGCGTTACACATAATTTAGCTTCTAATCAGTGCGAGGTAGAAGGCGTAGCTTCAAATCCACGCGAAACACATGATTTAGCTTCAAATCAGTGCGAAGTAGAAGGCTTACCTTCAAATCCATGCGAATCAAATGGTTCGGCTTCAAATACGTGTGAAATAGATGATTAAACTTCAACTGCATGCGATTCAAACGAGTTATCTTGAAATCCATGTGAAACACATGATTTAGATTCAAATTCATCCGAAACACATGGTTTAGCATCATATTCTTGCGAAACAAATGGGTTAGATATAGATACTTGTGATAAACATGATTTAGCTTCAACTGCATGCGAAACAACGAGTTACCTTCAAATCCACGCAAAACACATAATTTAGCTTCAAATCAATGCGAAGTAGCAGGTTTAGCTTCAAATCCATGCGAAACAAATGATTGAGCTTTCTACACTTGGGATATAGGTGATATAGCTTCAACTGCATTCGAAGCAAACGTGTTAGCTCCGAATCCACATGAAACACATTATTTAGCTTCAAATACTTGTCATATACATGACTTAGCGTCAACTGCATACGAAATAAACTAGTTAGCTTCAAACCCAAGGGAAACACATGATTTAACTTCAAATCAATGCGAAATAGAAGGCTTAGCTTCAAATCAATGTGACACAAATGGTTTTGATTCAGATACTTGTGATAAACATGATTTAGCTTCAACTGCATGCGAAACAAGCGAGTTAGTTTCAAATCCATGCGGATCTTATGACTTAGCTTCAAATCAATGCGAAGTAGAAGGCTTAGGTTCAAATCCATGCGAATCAAATTGTTTAGCTTCAAATACATGTGAAATACATGATTAATCTTCGACTGTATGCGAAACAAACGAGTTAGCTCCAAATCCAAGCCGAACACATGATTTAGCTTCAAATCAATGCGAAGTAGACGGATTAGCTTCAAATCCAAGCGACACAAATGATTAAGCATCAGATACATGCGATATACGTGATATAGTTCCAAATGCATGCGAAATAAACGAGTTAGCTGCAAATCCATGCGAAACATATGATTTAGCTTCAAATCAATGCGATGTAGAAGGTTTAGATTCAAATCCATGCAAGACACGTGATTTAGCTTCTAATTAATGCGAAGTAGAAGGCTTAGCTTCAAATCCATGCGAAACAGATGGTTTAGCTTCAAATACTTGTGATATACGGGGGAGGCTACGGGGCCCGAACATTGTACTACCGCGTGGTGGAGTCGGTGGTCATGTATGCAGCCCCGATCTGGGCCCCGGCCGTCCGCATGGGAAATAACAGGAGGCTACTCAACACCGCACAAAGGGCGATACTTACGCGAGTTATCAGGGCGTATCGCATCACCGCTCTGGACGCTCTGTGCGTCCTGTCGGGGTTCCCCCCCTTCGAGCTGGTGGCGGCGGAGAGGAGGCGCGTCCACACGAGATTGGCGGGTCTGGTAAGGGACTCGCCGGAGTATGGACAACTGACTCTGCGGGTCAAGAGAGAGGAGCGAGGCAGGACGCCGACCGAGTGGCAGAGGAGATGGGACGCAGCCACCGGTGGACGCTGGACGCACGGGATCATTCCAAAGATCTCGGATTGGATAGAGTGGGGCCCTGCGCTGCTGGACTTCCGCATGACACAGGTGCTGTCCGGGCACGGATGCTTCTCGAGCTTCCTCGCGCGCATCGGGAAGTTGGAAGATCCAACGTGCCTGCTGTGCCGGGGAGCTGAGGACACTGTAGAACATGCCCTGATGGCGTGTCCGGCTCACGATAGTGAGCGCTCCGCCCTGGTCGGAGAGATCGGGGCCTTCTCGATAGACCAGATACAGAGGATTTTGAAGGCTGACGAGGACAGGATACTGTTTAAGGGATACGTCGAGGACTGTCTCAAGAAGAGGGAAGCTGCTGTCAACAATGTCCAAAGGAGGAAGAAGGCCAAGCCGCAAGGCAAAGACAAGTAGGTCGGTCTAAAAAACCGTAATTCCAGCCGCCCCCCTCACGAAGCAATGCTGAAAGGCGGATTCCATTGAGGGGGGCTCCTACAACTTGGCTGAAGGGAGGTTAGGTTTTAGTGGGTAAGCCGATTGCACCACCCTCGGCCAGTCCCACACTACCATGGTTATGGTGTGCGTAATGCATTTCCCCCTCCACTGGAAAAAAAAAAAAAAAAAAAAAAAAAAAAAAAAAAATACTTGTGATATATGCTATTTAGATTTAACTGCATTCGCAACGAACGAGTTAGCTTCAAATCCATGCGAAACACATGATTTAGCTGGAAATCAATGCGATGTAGGAGGTTTAGCTTCAAATCCATGCGAAACAAATGATTTAGCTTCAAATCAATGCGAAGTAGAAGGCTTAGCTGCAAATCCATGCGAAACAAATGGTTTAGCTAGAAATACTTGTGATATACATTATTTAGCTACAACTGCATGCGAAACAAACTTGTTATCTTCAAATCCATGCGAAACACATGATTTAGCTTCAAATCAATGCGATGTAGAAGGTTTAGCTTCAAATCCATGCGAAACACATGATTTAGCTTCAAATACTTGCGATATAAGTGATATAGTTTCAAATGCAGGTGAAACGAACGAGTTAGCTTCAAATCCATGCGAAACACAAGATTCAGCTGCAAATCAATGCGATGTAGAAGGCTTAGCTTCAAATCCATGCAAAACACGTGATTTAGGATCCAACCAATGCGAAGTAGAAGGCTTAGCTTCAAATCCATGCGAATCAATTGATTAGCTGCAAATACTTGTGATATACAAGATTTAGTTTCAACTGCATGCGAAACAAACGAGTTAGCTTCAAATCCATTCGAAACACAATATTGAGCGTCAAATCAATGCGAAGTAGAAGGCAGAGATTCAAATTCATGCGATACAAATGGTTTAACTTCAAATACTTGCGATATACATGATTTAGCTTCAACTGCATTCGATGCAAACGCGTTATCTCCGAATCCACGCGAAACACATGATTTAGCTTCAAATCAATGCGATGTAGAAGGTTTAGCTTCAAATCCATACGAAACAAATGATTGAGCTTCAAACACTTGGGATATAGGTGATATAGCTTCAACTGCATGCGAAACAAACGAGTTACCTTGAAATCCACGCGAAACACATGATTTAGCTTCAAATGTATGCGATGTAGAAGGCCTAGCTTCAAATCCATGCAAAACTCGTGATTTAGGATCCAATCAATGCGAAGTAGAAGGCTTAGCTTCAAATCCATGCGAAACAAATGGATTAGCTTGAAATACTTGCGATATAAGTGAAAAAGATTCAAATGCAGGCGAAACGAACGAGTTAGCTTCAAATCCATGCGAAACACAAGATTCAGCTGCAAATCGATGCTATGTAGAAGGTTTAGCTTCAAATCCATGCGAAACAAATGGATAAGCTACAAATGCTTGTGATATACATTATTTAGCTACAACTGCATGCGAAACAAATGAGTTAGCTTCAAATCCACGCGAAACACATGATTTAGCTTCAAATCAATGCGATGTAGAAGGTTTAGCTTCAAATCCATGCAAAACACGTGATTTAGCTTCCTATTAATGCGAAGTAGAAGGCTTAGCTTCAAATCTATGCGAAACAAATGGTTTAGCTTCAAATACTTGTGATATACGTTATTTAGATTTAACTGCATGCGCAACGAACGAGTTAGCTTCAAATCCATGCGAAACACATGATTTAGCTGCAAATCAATGCGATGTAGGAGATTTAGCTCCAAATCTATGCGAAACAAATGATTTAGCTTCAAATCAATGCGAAGTAGAAGGCTTAGCTTCAAATCCATGCGAAACAAATGGTTTCGATTCAAATACTTGTGATATACATGATTTAGCTTCAACTGCATGCGACACAAACGAGTTAGGTTCAAATCCATGCGAAACACATGTTTCAGCAGCAAATCAATGCGATGTAGAAGGTTTAGCTTCAAAACCATGCCAAACACATGATTTAGCTTCATATCCATGGGATGTAGAAGCTTTAGCTTCAAATCCATGCGAAACACATGACTTAGCTTCAAATCAATGCGAAGTAGAAGGCTTATCTTCAAATCCATGGGATACAAATCGTTAAGCTTCAAATACTTGTGATATGCATGATTTAGCTTCAGCTGCATTCGAAACAGACGAGTTAACTTCTAATCCACGCGAAATACATGATTTAGCTTCAAATCAATGCGATGTAGAAGATTTAGCTTCAAATCCATGCGAAACAAATGGTTTAGCTACAAATACTTGTGATATACATTATTTAGCTACAACTGCATGCGAAACAAATTATTGATCTTCAAGCACTTGGGATATAGGTGATATAGCTTCAACTGCATGCGAAACAAACGAGTTACCTTCAAATCCACGCGAAACACATGATTTAGCTTCAAATTAATGCGATGTAGAAGGTTTATCTTCAAATCCATGCGAAACAAATGATTGAGCTTCTAACACTTGGGATATAGGTGATAAGGCTTCAACTGCATGCGAAACAAACGAGATACCTTCAAATCCACGCGAAACACATGATTTAGCTTCAAATCAATGCGATGTAGAAGGTTCAGCTTCAAATCCATGCGACGCATATGATTTAGCATCAAATACTTGCGATATAAGTGATATAGCTTCAAAAGCTGGAGCAACAAACGAGGTAGCTTCAATTCCATGCGAAACAAATGATTTAGCTTCAAATCAATGCGATGTAGATGGATTAGCTTCAAATCCATGCGAAACAAATGGTTTAGCTACAAATACTTGTGATATATGTTATTTAGCTACAACTGCCTGCGAAACAAACGAGTTAGCTTCAAATCCATGCGAAACACATGATTTAGCTTCAAATCAATGCGATGTAGAAGGTTTAGCTTCAAATCCAAGCGAAACACATATGATTTAGCTTCAAATACTTGCGATATAAATGATATAGATTCAACTGCATGCGAAAAAAACTATTCAGCTTCAAATCCAAGGGAAACATATGATTTAACTTCAAATCAGTGCGAAGTAAAATGGTTAGCTTCAAATCCATGCGAAACGAATGATTTAGCATCAAATACTTGCGAATATAAGTGATATAGCTTCAAGTGCAGGCCAAACAAACGAGTTAGCTTCAGATCCATGCGAAATACATGATTTAACTTCAACTGCGTGTGAAACAAACGTGTTAGCTTCAAATCCAAGCGAAACAGATGATATAGCTTCAAATCAATGCGAAGTAGAAGGCGTAGCTTCAAATCAGTGCGGAACAAATGGTTATGCTTCAAAAACTTGTGATATAAGTGATATAGATTCAACTGCAGGCGAAACAAACGAGATAGCTTCAAATCCATGCAAAAGACACGATTAAGCTTCAAAACAATGCGAAGTAGAAGGCTTAGCTTCAAATCCATGCGAAACACACGATTTAGCTTCAAATCAATGCGATGTAGAAGGTTTAGATTCAAATCCATGCGAAACAAATGATTGTGTTTCAAACGCTTGGGGTATAGGTGATATAGCTTCAACTGCATGTGAAACAAACGAGTTACCTTCAAATCCATGCGCAGCGAATGATTTAGCTACAAATACTTGCAGTATAAGTGGTAGAGCTTCAAATGCATGCGAAACAAGCGAGTTATCTTCGAGTCCAAGCGAAACACATGATTTAGCTTCAAATCCATGCGAAAAGAAAGATTTTCATTCAAATACTTGCGATATAAGTGATATAGCTTCAAATGCAGGAGAGACAAATGAGTTAGCTTCAAATACATGCGAAACACATGATTTAGCTTCAAATCAAAGCGAAGTAGAAGGGGTAGCTTCAAATCCATGCGAATCTAATGATTCGGCTTCAAATACTTGTGAAAAACATGATTTAGATTCAAAATCATGCGAAACACATGGTTTAGCTTAATATTGATGCGAAACGAATGGTTCAGCTCCAAATACTTGTGATAATCGTGATTTAGCTTCAACTGCATGTGAAACAAACGTGTTAGCTTAAACTCCAAGCGAAACACATGATTTAGCTGCAAATCAATGCGATGTAGAATGTTTAGCACCAAATCCATGCGAAACAAATGATTTAGTTTCAAACACTTGACGTATAAGTGATATAGCTTCAAATGCAGACTAATCAAACGAGTTAGCTTCAAAATCCACGCGGTACACATGATTTAGCTTCAAATACTTGCGATATAAGTGATGTAGATTCAACTGTAGGCGCAACGAACGAGTTAGCTTCAAATCCATGCGAAACACATGATTTAGCTGCAAATCAATGCGATGTAGAAGGTTTAGCTTCAAATCCATGCGATACACAATATTTAGCTTCAAATCAATTCGATGTAGAAGGTTCAGCTTCAAATCCATGCGACACATGTGATTTAACTTCAAATACTTGCGATATAAGTGATATAGCTTCAAAAGGAGGAGGAACAATCGAGGTAGCTTCAGTTCTATGCGAAACAAATGATTTAGCTTCAAATGAATGCGAAGTAGAAGGCTTAGCTTCAAATCCATGCAAAACAAATGGTTTAGTTACAAATACTTGTGATATACATTATTTAGCTACAACTGCATGCGAAACAAACGAGTTAGCTTCAAATCCATGCGAAACACATGATTTAGCTTCAAATCAATGCGATGTAGAAGGTTTAGCTTCAAATCCATGCGAAACAAATGATTTAGCTACAAATACTTGTGATATACATTATTTAGCTACTACTGCATGCGAAACAAACGTGTTAGCTTAAACTACAAGCGAAACACATGATTTAGCTTCAAATCAATGCGAAGTAGAAGTCTTAGCCTCAAATCCATGCGAAACGAATGATTTAGCGTCAAATACTTGCGAATATAAGGGATACAGCTTCAAATGTATGCGAAACAAACGAGTTAGCTTCAAATACTTGCGATATAAATGAAGTAGGTTCAAAAGCAGCAAAAACAAAAGAGTTTGCTTCAAATCCATGCGAAACACATGATTTAGCTTCATATCAATTCGAAGTAGAAGGTTCAGCTTCAAATGCGTGCGAAACAAATGATTTTGGCATCAAATACTTGCGATATAAATGGTACAGCTTCAAATGCAGGCGACACAAACGAGTTAGCTTCAAATCCATGCGATACACAAGATTTAGCTTCAAATCAATTCGATATAGAAGGTTCAGCTTCAAATCCATGCGACACATGTGATATAGCTTCAAATACTTGCGATATAAGTGATATAGCTTCAAAAGGAGGAGGAACAAACGAGGTAGCTTCAGTTCTATGCGAAACAAATGATTTAGCTTCAAATCAATGCGAAGTAGAAGGGGTAGCTTCAAATCCATGCGAATCTAATGATTCGGCTTCAAATACTTGTGAAAAACATGATTTAGATTCAAAATCATGCGAAACACATGGTTTAGCTTAATATTGATGCGAAACGAATGGTACAGCTCCAAATACTTGTGATATACGTGATTTAGCTTCAACTGCATGTAATACAAACGTGTTAGCTTAAACTCCAAGCGAAACACATGATTCAGCTGCAAATCAATGCGATGTAGAAGGTTTAGCACCAAATCCATGCGAAACAAATGATTTAGTTTCAAACACTTGACGTATAAGTGATATAGCTTCAAATGCAGACTAATCAAACGAGTTAGCTTCAAAATCCACGCGATACACATGATTTAGCTTCAAATACTTGCGATATAAGTGATGTAGATTCAACTGCAAGCGCAACGAACGAGTTAGCTTCAAATCCATGCGAAACACATTATTTAGCTGCAAATCAATGCGATGTAGAAGGTTTAGCTTCAAATACATGCGACACACAAGATTTAGCTTCAAATCAATTCGATGTAGAAGGTTCAGCTTCAAATCCATGCGACACATGTGATTTAGCTTCAAATACTTGCGATATAAGTGATATAGCTTCAAAAGGAGGAGGAACAATCGAGGTAGCTTCAGTTCTATGCGAAACAAATGATTTAGCTTCAAATGAATGCGAAGTAGAAGGCTTAGCTTCAAATCCATGTAAAACAAATGATTAGGCTTCAAACACTTGGGATAAAGGTGATATAGCTTCAAGTGCATGCGAAAGAATCGAGTTACCTTCAAATCCACGCGAAACACAAGAATAGGTTCAATTGAATGCGATGTAGAAGGTTTAGCTTCAAATCCAAGCGAAACACATGATTTAGCTTCAAATAGTTGCGATATAAATGATATAGATTCAAATACAGGCGAAACGAACGAGTTAGCTTCAAATCCATGCGAAACACATGATTCATTTGCAAATCAATGCGATGTAGAAGGTTCAGCTTCAAATCCATGCAAAACACGTGATTTAGCTTCCAATTAATGCGAAGTAGAAGGCTTAGCTTCAAATCCATGCGATGTAGAAGGTTTAGCTTCAAATCCATGCGAAACAAATGATTTAGCTTCAAATCAATGCGAAGTAGAAGGCTTAGTTTCAAATCCATGCGAAACAAATGGTTTAGCTACAAATACTTGTGATATAAGTGATATAGCTTCAAACACGGGAGGAACAAACGAGGTAGCTTCAATTCTATGCGAAACAAATGATTTAGCTTCAAATCAATGCGAAGTAGAAGGCTTAGCTTCAAATCCATGCGAAACAAATGATTTAGCTACAAACACTTGCGATAAAGGTGATATAGCTTCAACTGCATGCGAAACAAACGAGTTACCTTCAAATCCACGCGAAACACATGAATTGGTTCAAATGAATGCGATGTAGAAGGTTTAGCTGCAAATCCAAGCGATACACATGATTTAGCTTCAAATAGTTGCGATATAAGTGATATAGATTCAAATACAGGCGAAACGAACGAGTTAGCTTCAAATCCATGCGAAACACAGAACTCATTTGCAAAACAATGCGATGTAGAAGGTTCAGCTTCAAATCCATGCAAAACACGTGATTTAGCTTCCAATTAATGCGAAGTAGAAGGCTTAGCTTCAAATCCATGCGAAACAAATGGTTTAGCTTCAAATACTTGTGATATACGTTATTTAGGTTTATCTGTATGCGCAACGAACGAGTTAGCTTCAAATCCATGCGAAACACATGATTTAACTGCAAATCAATGCGATGTAGAAGGTTTAGCTCCAAATCCATGCGAAACAAATGATTTAGCTTCAAACACTTGGGGTATAAGTGATATAGCTTCAAATGCAGACTAATCAAACGAGTTAGCTTCAAAATCCACGCGATACACATGATTTAGCTTCAAATACTTGCGATATAAGTGATGTAGATTCAACTGCAGGCGAAACGAACGAGTTAGCTTCAAATCCATGCGAAACACATGATTTAGCTTCAAATCAATGCGATGTAGAAGGTTTAGCCTCAAATCCATGCGATACACAAGATTTAGCTTCTAATCAATTCGATGTAGAAAGTTCAGCTTCAAATCCATGCAACACATATGATTTAGCTTCAAATACTTGCGATATAAGTGATATAGCTTCAAAAGCAGGAGGAACAAACGAGATAGCTTCAGTTCTATGCGAAACAAATGTTTTAGCTTCAAATCAATGCGAAGTAGAAGGCTTAGATTCAAATCCATGCGAAACAAATGATTTAGCTACAAATACTTGTGATATACATTATTTAGCTACAACTGCATGCGAAACAAACGAGTTAGCTTCAAATCCATGCGAAACACATGATTTAGCTTAAAATCAATGCGATGTAGTAGGTTCAGCTTCAAATCCATGCGACACAAATGATTGAGCTTCAAACACTTGAGATATAGGTGGTATAGCTCCAACTGCATGCGAAACAAACGAGTTACCTTCAAATCCACGCGAAACACATGAGTTAGCTTCAAATCAATGCGATGTAGAAGGTTTAGCTTCAAATCCATGTGAAACAAATGATTGAGCTTCAAACACTTGGGATAAAGGTGATATAGCTTCAACTGCATGCGAAACAAACGAGTTACCTTCAAATCCACGCGAAACACATGAATTGGTTCAAATGAATGCGATGTAGAAGGTTTAGCTTCAAATCCAAGCGAAACACATGATTTATCTTCACATACATGCGATATAAGTGATATAGATTCAAATACAGGCGAAACGAACGAGTTAGCTTCAAATCCAAGCGAAACAAATGATTCATTTGCAAATCAATGCGATGTAGAAGGTTCAGCTTCAAATCCATGCAAAACACGTGATTTAGCTTCCAATTAATGCGAAGTAGAAGGCTTAGCTTCAAATCTATGCGAAACAAATGGTTTAGCTTCAAATACTTGTGATATAAGCGATATATATTCAACTTCAGGCGAAACAAACGAGATAGCTTCAAATCCATGCAAAACACATGATTTAGCATCAAATCAATGCGATGTAGAAGGTTTAGCTTCAAATCCATGCGATACACTAGATTTAGCTTCAAATCAATACGATGTAGAAGGTTCAGCTTCAAATCCATACGACACATATGATTTAGCTTCAAATACTTCCGATGTAAGTGATATAGCTTCAAAAGCTAGAGGAACAAACGCGGTAGTTTCAATTCCATGCGAAACACATTATTTAGGTGCAAATCAGTGCGAAATAGAAGGCTCAGGTTCAAAGCCATGCGATTCAAATGGTTCATCTTCAAATACTTGTGAAAGACATGATTTAGCTTCAACTGCATGCGAAACAAACGAGTTACCTTCAAATCCACGCGAAACACATGATTTAGCTTCAAATCAATGCGATGTAGAAGGCTCAGCTTCAAATCCATGCAAAACACGTGATTTAGGATCCAATCAATGCGAAGTAGAAGGCTTAGATTCAAATCCATGCGAAACACATGGTTCAGCTGCAAATCAATGCGATGTAGAAGGCTTAGCATCAAATCCATGCAAAACACGTGATTTAGGATCCAATCAATGCGAAGTAGAAGGCTTAGCTTCAAATCCATGCCAAGCACATGATTTAGCTTCAAATCCATGCGATGTAGAAGGTTTAGCTTCAATTCCATGCGAAACACATTATTTAGGTGCAAATCAGAGCGAAATAGAAGGCTCAGGTTCAAAGCCATGCGATTCAAATGGTTCATCTTCAAATACTTGTGAAAGACATGATTTAGCTTCAACTGCATGCGAAACAAACGAGTTACCTTCAAATCCACGCGAAACACATGAGTTAGCTTCAAATCAATGCGATGTAGAAGGTTTAGCTTCAAATCCATGTGAAACAAATGATTGAGCTTCAAACACTTGGGATAAAGGTGATATAGCTTCAACCGCATGCGAAACAAACGAGTTACCTTCAAATCCACGCGAAACACATCAATTGGTTCAAATGAATGCGATGTAGAAGGTTTAGCTTCAAATCCAAGCGAAACACATGATTTATCTTCACATACTTGCGATATAAGTGATATAGATTCAAATACAGGCGAAACGAACGAGTTAGCTCCAAATCCATGCGAAACACATGATTTAACTTCAAATCAGTGCGTAGTAGAAGGCTTAGCTTCAAATCCATGCGAATCTAATGGTTCGGTTTCAAATACTTGTGAAATGCATGATTTAGCTTCAACTGCATGCGAAACAACGAGTTACCCTCAAATCAACGCGAGACACATAATTTAGGTTCAAATCAATGCGGAGGACCAGGTTTAGCTTCAAATCCATGCAAAACAAATGATTGAGCTTCCTACACTTGGGATATAGGTGATATATCTTCAACTGCATGCGAAACAAATGAGTTACATTCAAATCCAAGCGAAACACATAATTTAGCTTCAAATCAATGCGATCTAGAAGGCTGAGCTTCAAATCCATGCGAAACACATGGTTCAGCTGCAAATCAATGCGATGTAGAAGGTTTAGCTTCAAATCCATGCCAAACACATGATTTAGCTTCATATCCAAGGGATGTAGAAGGTTTAGCTTCAAATCCATGCGAAACACATTATTGAGGTGCAAATCAGTGCGAAGTAGAAGGCTCAGGTTCAAAGACATGCGATTCAAATGGTTCATCTTCAAATACTTGTAAAAGACATGATTTAGCTTCAACTGCATGCGAAACAAACGAGTTACCTTCAAATCCACACGAAACACATGATTTAGCTTCAAATCAATGCGATGTAGAAGGCGCAGCTTCAAATCCATGCAAAACACGTGATTTAGGATCCAATCAATGCGAAGTAGAAGGCTTAGATTCAAATCCATGCGAAACACATGGTTCACCTGCAAATCAATGCGATGTAGAAGGTTTAGCCTCAAATCCATGACAAACACATGATTTAGCTTCATATCCAAGGGATGTAGAAGGTTTAGCTTCAAATCCATGCGAAACACATTATTGAGGTGCAAATCAGTGCGAAGTAGAAGGCTCAGGTTCAAAGCCATGCGATTCAAATGGTTCATCTTCAAATACTTGTAAAAGACACGATTTAACTTCAACTGCATGCGAAACAAACGAGTTACCTTCAAATCCACGCGAAACACATGATTTAGCTTCAAATCAATGCGATGTAGAAGGCTTAGCTTCAAATCCATGAAAAAAAAGTGATTTAGGATCCAATCAATGCGAAGTAGAAGGCTTAGCTTCAAATCCATGCCAAGCACATGATTTAGCTTCAAATCCATGGGATGTAGAAGGTTTAGCTTCAAATCCATGCGAAACACATTATTTAGGTGCAAATCAGTGCGAAATAGAAGGCTCAGGTTCAAAGCCATGCGATTCAAATGGTTCATCTTCAAATACTTGTAAAAGACATGATTTAGCTTCAACTGCATGCGAACCAAACGAGTTACCTTCAAATCCACGCGAAACACATGATTTAGCTTCAAATCAATGCGATGTAGAAGGCTTAGCTTCAAATCCATGCAAAACACGTGATTTAGGATCCAATCAATGCGAAGTAGAAGGCTTTGCATCAAATCCACGCGAAACACATGATTTAGCTTCAAATCAATGCGATGTAGAAGGCTTAGCTTCAAATCCATGCAAAACACGTGATTTAGGATCCAATCATTGCGAAGTAGTAGGCTTATCTTCAAATCCATGCGATACAAATCGTTTAGCTTCAAATACTTGTGATATACATGATTTAGCTTCAGCTGCATTCGAAACAGACGAGTTAACTTCTAATCCGCGCGAAATAGATTATTTAGCTTCAAAACAGTGCGAATTAGAAGGCTTAGCTGCAAATCCATGCGAAACGAATGATTTAGCGTCATATACTTGCGAATGTAAGGGATACACCTTCAAATGTATGCGAAACAAACGAGTTAGCTTCAAATACTTGCGATATAAATGATATAGCTTCAAATGCAGGCGAAACAAACGAGTTAGCTTCAAATCAATGCGAAACAAATGATTTAGCATCAAGCACTTACGATATGAGTGATATAGCTTCAAATGCAGGCGAAACACATGATTTCTCTTCAAATTTAGGCGAAACACGTGGTTTAGCATCAAATACATGCGAAACAAATTGTTTAGCCGCAGATACCTATGATATACATGATTTAGCTTCAACTGCATGCGAAACAATCGAGGTTACTTCAAATCCATGTGAAACACATGATTTAACTTCAAATCAATGTGAAGTAGAAGGCTTAGTTTCAAATCCATGTGACCCAAATCTTTTAGCTTCAAATACTTGTGATATACATGATTTAGCTTCAAATTCATGCGAAGTAGAAGGAATAGCTTTAGATCCATGCGAAACCAGCGGTTTAGCTTCAAATACTTGCGAATATAAGTGATATATCTTCAAATGCGGGCGAAACAAACGAGTTAGCTTCAAAGCCATGCGAAACAAATGGTTTAGCTTCAAATGCGTGTGATAGACATGATTTAGCTCCAACTGCATGCGAAACAAACGAGTTAACATCAAATCCTAGCGAATCACATGATTTAGCTTCAAATCAATGCGAAGTACAAGGCATAACTTCAAATCCATGCGAAACAAATGATTTACCTTCAAATGCTTGCGGTTTAAATGAAATAGCATCAAATGCAGGCGAAACAAACGAGTTAACTTCAATTTCAATTGAAGCACATGATTTAGCTTCAAATCAATGCGAAGTGGAAGGCTTAGCTTCTAATCCATGGGAAACAAGTGGTTTAGCTTAATATTCATGCGAAACAAATGGTGCAGCTTCAAATACTTGTGATATACATGATTTAGCTTCAACTGCATGTGAAACAAACGTGTTAGCTCAAAGTCAAATGAATCACATGATTCAGCTTCAAATCTTTGCGAAGTAGTAGGCTTAGCTTCAGATCCATGCGAAACGAGCGGTTCAGCTTCAAATACTTGCGATATAAATGTAATAGCTTCAACTGCATGCGAAAAAAAACGAGTTAACTTCAAATCCAAGAGAAACACACGATTTAGCTTCAAATTAATGCGAAGTAGAAGACTTAGCTTCAAATCCATGCGAAACGAATGGTTTAGTTACAAACATTTGTGGTATACATGCTTTAGCTTCAACCGCATGCGGAACAAAAGAGTTAGCTTCAAATCCAAGCGAAAGATATGATTCACCTTCAACTCAATGTGAGGTAGAAGGATTATCTTCAAATCCAAGCGAATCAAATGGTTTAGCTTCAAATACTTGTGATATACATGATTTAGCTTCAACTGGATTCGAAACAAACGAGACAGCTTCAAATCCATGCGATACACATGATTTAGATTCAAATCAATGCGATGTTGAAGGCTTAGCTTCTAATTCATGCGAAGCAAATGATTTTGGAATCAAATACTTGCGATATAAGTGATATAGCTTCAATGCAGGCGAAACAAACGAGTTAGCTTCAAATCCAAGCGAAACACATGATTTATCTTCAAATCAATGCGAAGTAGAAGATTTAGCTTCAAATCCGTGCGAAACGATTGATTTCGCTTCAAATGCATGCGAATCAAACGAGTTAGCTTCAAATCCATGTAGAACACATGATTTAGCTTTCAATCAATGCGAAGTAGAAGGCTTAGCTTCAAATTCAAGCAAAACAAATGATTTACCTTCAAATAGTTGCGGTATAAATGAAATAGCTTCAAGTGCAGGAGAAACACACGAGTTAGCTTCAATCCTAACGAAACACATGATTTAGCTTTAAATCCATGCGAAACACGTGATTTGTGTTCAAATTGATACGAAACACATAGTTTAGATACAAATTCATGAGATGCACTTGGTTTAGCTTCATATTCTTGCGAAACAAATAGTTTAGATTCAGACACTTGTGATAAACATGATTTAGCTTCAACTGCATGCGAAACAAACGAGTTAGCTTCAAATCCATGCGAAACACATGACTAAGCTTCAAATCAATGCGAAGTAGGAGCCTTAGCATTAAATCCAAGCGACACAAATGAATTAGTTTCAAATATTTGCGACATAAATGGTATAGCTTCAAATGCAGGCGAAACAAACGAGATAGCTTCAAATCCAAGCGAAACACATGATTTAGCTTCTAATCAGTGCGAAGTAGAAATCTTAGCTTCAAATCCATGCAAAACACATGACTTAGCTTCAAATCAGTGCGATGTAGAAGGCTTAGCTTCAAATCCATGCGAATGAAATGGTTCAGCTTCAAATCCATGCATATCACGTGATTTAGCTTCCAATCAATGCAAAGTAGAAGGCTTAGCTTCAAATCAATGCGAAACAAATGGTTTAGCTTCAAATACTAGCGATATAAGTGATATAGCTTGAAATGCAGGCGGAACTAACGAGTTAGCTTCAAATCTATGCGAAACATATGATTTAGCTTCAAATCAATGCGAAGTAGAAGACTTAGCTTCGAATACATGAGATACAAGTGATCAAACTTCAGATACTTGCGATATAATTGATATAGCTCCAAATGCAGGCGAAACAAACGCGTTAGCTCAAATCCAAACGAAACACATAATTTAGCTTCAAATCAATGCGATGTAGAAGCTTTAGCTTCAAATCCATGCGACACAAATGATTTAGCATCAGATACATGCGATATAAGTGATATAGCTTCAAATGCAGGGGAAACGAACGAGTTAGCTCCAAATCTATGCGAAACAAGTGATTTAGGTTCAAATCAATGCGAAGTAGAAGGCTTTGCTTCAAATCCATGCGAAACATATGATTTAGCTTCAAACACTTGGGATATACGTGGTATAGATTCAACTGCATGCGAAACAAACGAGTTAGCTGCATATCCAAGGGAAACACATGATTTAGCGTCAAATCAATGCGATGTAGAAGGTTTAGCTTCAAATCTGAGCGAAACAAATGATTCAGCTTCAAATTCTCTCGATATTAGTGATATAGCTTCAAATGCAGACGAAACACACGATTGCCTTCAAATCCATGCCAAACAAATGATTTAGTTTCATGTCAATTCTTAGTAGAAGGATTAGCTTCAAATCCATGCGAAACAAATGATTTTGCTTCAAATACTTGCGATATAAATGAGGTAGCTTCAAAAGCAGACAGAACAAACGAGTTAGCTTCAAATCCATGCGAAACAAATCATTTGGGTTCAGATGCTTGCAATATAAGTGATATAGCTTCAAATGCAGGAAACACAAACGAGTCATCTCCATTTCCATGCGAAACAGATGACTTAGCTTCAAATCAATGCGAAGTAGAAGGCTAAGCTTCAAATCCATGCGGAACAAATGATTTATCTTCAAATCAATGCGATGTAGAAGGTTTAGCTTCAAATCTGTGCGACACAAATGATTTAGCTTCAAATACTCTCGATATTAGTGATATAGCTTCAAATGCAGAAGAATCAATCGAGTTAGTTTCAAATCCATGCGAAACAAATGATTTAGCTACAAATACTCGTGATATACACTATTTAGCTACAACTGCATGCGAAATAAACGAGTTAGCTTCAAATCCATGCGAAACACATGATTTAGTTTAAAATCAATGCGATGTAGAAGGTTTAGCTTCAAATCCATGCGAAACAAATGATTGAGCTTCAAACACTTGGGATATAGGTGGTATAGCTCCAACTGCATGCGAAACAAACGAGTTACCGTCAAATCCACGCAAAACACATGAGTTAGCGTCAAATCAATGCGATGTAGAAGGTTTAGCTTCAAATCTGAGCGAAACAAATGATTCAGCTTCAAATTCTCTCGATATTAGTGATATAGCTACAAATGCAGACGAAACACACGATTGTCTTCAAATCCGTGCCAATCAAATGATTTAGTTTCATGTCAATTCTTAGTAGAAGGATTAGCTTCAAATCCATGCGAAACAAATGATTTTGCTTCAAATACTTGCGATATAAATGAGGTAGCTTCAAAAGCAGACAGAACAAACGAGTTAGCTTCAAATCCATGCGAAACAAATGGTTTAGCCTCAAATATTTGTGATACACATGATTTAGCTTCAAATCACTGCGAAGAAGAAGGCTTAGCTTCAAATTCATGCGGAACAAATGGTTTTGCTTTAAACCCTTGGGATATAAGTGATATAGATACAAAAGTAGCCGAATCAAACAAGTTAGCTGCAAAATCCATGCGATAAACATGGTTTAGCTTGAAATCATTGCGAAGTAGAAGGCTTAGCTTCAAATACATGCGAAACAGATGATTTAGGTTCAGATACTGGCGATATAAGTGATACAGCTTAAAATTCAGGAGAAACATACGAGTTAGCTCCAAATCCATGCGAGACAAATGATTTAGCTTCAAATCAATGCGAAGTAGAAGTATAGCTTCAAATCCACGAGCAACAATTGGTTTAGCCTCAAATATTTGTGATACACATGATTTAGCTTCAACTGCATGCGAAACAAACGCGGTAGCTTCCTAGCCAAGCGAAACACATGATTTAGATTCAAATCAATGCGAAGTAAAAGGCTTAGCTTCAAATCCATGCGAAACGAATGATTTAGCATCAAATGCTTGCGAATATAAGTGATATAGCTTCAAATGCAGGCGAAACAAACGAGTTAGCTTCAGATCCACGCGAAACACATAATTTAGCTTCAAATCAATGCGAAGTAGCAGGTTTAGGTTCAAATCCATGCGAAACATATGAATGAGCTTCCTACACTTGGGATATAGGTGATATAGCTTCAACTGCATGCGAAACAAATGAGTTACATTCAAATCCAAGCGAAACACATAATTTAGCTTCAAATCAATGCCATGTAGAAGGTTTAGCTTCAAATCCAATCGAAACACATGATTTAGCTTCAAATACTTGCGATATAAGTGATGTAGATTCAACTGCAGGCGAAACGAACGAGTTAGCTTCAAATCCATGCGAAATACATGATTTAGCTGCAAATCAATGCGATGTAGAAGGTTTAGCTTCAAATCCATGCGATACACTAGATTTAGCTTAAAATCAATGCGATGTAGACGGTTTAGCTTCAAATCCATGCGAAACAAATGATTGAGCTTCACACACTTGGGATATAGGTGTTATAGCTTCAACTGCATGCGAAACAAACGAGTTACCTTCAAATCAACGCGAAACACATGAGTTAGCTTCAAATCAATGCGATGTAGAAGGTTTAGCTCCAAATCCATGCGAAACAAATGATTTAGCTTCAAACACTTGGGGTATATGTGATATAGCTTCAAATACAGACAAATCAAACGAGTTAGCTTCAAAATCCACGCGATACACATGATTTAGCTTCAAATACTTGCGATATAAGTGATGTAGATTCAACTGGAGGCGAAACGAACGAGTTAGTTTCAAATCCATGCGAAACAGATGATTTAGCTTAAAATCAATGCGATGTAGAAGGTTTAGCTTCAAATCCATGAGAAACAAATGATTTAGCTTCAGATACTTGCGATATAAATGATATAGATTCAACTGCATGCGAAAAAAACGATTCAGCTTCAAATCCAAGGGAAACACATGATTTAACTTCAAATCAATGCGAAGTAAAAGGCTTAGCTTCAAATCCATGCGAAACGGATGATTTAGCATCAAATGCTTGCGAATATAAGTGATATAGCTTCAAATGCAGGCGAAACAAACGAGTTAGCTTCAGATCCATGCGAAACACATGATTTAGTTTCAAATCAATGCGATGTAGAGGGTTTAGCTTAAAATCCATGCGATA
>NW_027477217.1:0-12500 GCF_051020955.1 Megalopta genalis
TAGGGATTAAGCATTTAGAACGAAATCTAATGTCAGAAAATGGCACTTTACTCTTGACATTTTTCGGTTTTTTCAATTTTCTGGAAAATCCTATCATTAGATTTTTTTAAAAATACGATATTCTTGCTTAACTAACGTTTTTACATAGGGATTAAGCATTTAGAACGAAATCTAATGTAGGAAAATGGTAACTTTACTCTTGATCGGTACGTTGGACTTTGAAAATATTCGGGCGTTCCAATCGCTCGTCTGTTGCATCATAGCGCGTCTCGGCGCAATCGACCGATTCGCTCGATCCATTATTTTCGATTTACGGCTAAAATAAATTTTTCTCATTTTATTCAATAACATATTCCTGCTTAAATAACTTTTTTACATATGGATTAAGCATTTAGAACGATACATTGTTTAAAATAAGGGCACTTTACTCTTGACATTTTTACGGTTTTTTCAATTTTCTGAAAAATCCTATCATTAGATTTTTTTAAAAATACGATATTCTTGCTTAACTAACGTTTCTACATAGGGATTAAGCATTTAGAACGAAATCTAATGTCAGAAAATGGCACTTTACTCTTGACATTTTTCGGTTTTTTCAATTTTCTGGGAAATCCTATCATTAGATTTTTTTAAAAATACGATATTCTTGCTTAACTAACGTTTCTACATAGGGATTAAGCATTTAGAACGAAATCTAATGTCAGAAAATGGCACTTTACTCTTGACATTTTTCGGTTTTTTCAATTTTCTGGAAAATCCTATCATTAGATTTTTTTAAAAATACGATATTCTTGCTTAACTAACGTTTTTACATAGGGATTAAGCATTTAGAACGAAATCTAATGTAGGAAAATGGTACTTTACTCTTGATCGGTACGTTGGGACTTTGAAAATATTCGGGCGTTCCAATCGCTCGTCTGTTGCATCATAGCGCGTCTCGGCGCAATCGACCGATTCGCTCGATCCATTATTTTCGATTTACGGCTAAAATAAATTTTTCTCATTTTATTCAATAACATATTCCTGCTTAAATAACTTTTTTACATAGGGATTAAGCATTTAGAACGATACATTGTTTAAAATAAGGGCACTTTACTCTTGATATTTTACGGTTTTTTCAATTTTCTGAAAAATCCTATCATTAGATTTTTTTTAAAAATACGATATTCTTGCTTAACTAACGTTTCTACGATAGGGATTAAGCATTTAGAACGAAATCTAATGTCAGAAAATGGCACTTTACTCTTGACATTTTTCGGTTTTTTTCAATTTTCTGGGAAATCCTATCATTAGATTTTTTTAAAAATACGATATTCTTGCTTAACTAACGTTTTTACATAGGGATTAAGCATTTAGAACGAAATCTAATGTAGGAAAATGGTACTTTACTCTTGATCGGTACGTTGGGACTTTGAAAATATTCGGGCGTTCCAATCGCTCGTCTGTTGCATCATAGCGCGTCTCGGCGCAATCGACCGATTCGCTCGATCCATTATTTTCGATTTACGGCTAAAATAAATTTTTCTCATTTTATTCAATAACATATTCCTGCTTAAATAACTTTTTTACATAGGGATTAAGCATTTAGAACGATACATTGTTTAAAATAAGGGCACTTTACTCTTGACATTTTACGGTTTTTTCAATTTTCTGAAAAATCCTATCATTAGATTTTTTTAAAAATACGATATTCTTGCTTAACTAACGTTTCTACATAGGGATTAAGCATTTAGAACGAAATCTAATGTCAGAAAATGGCACTTTACTCTTGACATTTTTCGGTTTTTTCAATTTTCTGGAAAATCCTATCATTAGATTTTTTTAAAAATACGATATTCTTGCTTAACTAACGTTTTTACATAGGGATTAAGCATTTAGAACGAAATCTAATGTAGGAAAATGGTACTTTACTCTTGATCGGTACGTTGGGACTTTGAAAATATTCGGGCGTTCCAATCGCTCGTCTGTTGCATCATAGCGCGTCTCGGCGCAATCGACCGATTCGCTCGATCCATTATTTTCGATTTACGGCTAAAATAAATTTTTCTCATTTTATTCAATAACATATTCCTGCTTAAATAACTTTTTTACATAGGGATTAAGCATTTAGAACGATACATTGTTTAAAATAAGGGCACTTTACTCTTGATATTTTACGGTTTTTTCAATTTTCTGAAAAATCCTATCATTAGATTTTTTTTAAAAATACGATATTCTTGCTTAACTAACGTTTCTACATAGGGATTAAGCATTTAGAACGAAATCTAATGTCAGAAAATGGCACTTTACTCTTGACATTTTTTCGGTTTTTTCAATTTTCTGGGAAATCCTATCATTAGATTTTTTTAAAAATACGATATTCTTGCTTAACTAACGTTTTTACATAGGGATTAAGCATTTAGAACGAAATCTAATGTAGGAAAATGGTACTTTACTCTTGATCGGTACGTTGGGACTTTGAAAATATTCGGGCGTTCCAATCGCTCGTCTGTTGCATCATAGCGCGTCTCGGCGCAATCGACCGATTCGCTCGATCCATTATTTTCGATTTACGGCTAAATAAATTTTTCTCATTTTATTCAATAACATATTCTTGCTTAAATAACTTTTTTACATAGGGATTAAGCATTTAGAACGATACATTGTTTAAAATAAGGGCACTTTACTCTTGACATTTTACGGTTTTTTCAATTTTCTGAAAAATCCTATCATTAGATTTTTTTAAGAATACGATATTCTTGCTTAACTAACGTTTCTACATAGGGATTAAGCATTTAGAACGAAATCTAATGTCAGAAAATGGCACTTTACTCTTGACATTTTTCGGTTTTTTCAATTTTCTGGAAAATCCTATCATTAGATTTTTTTAAAAATACGATATTCTTGCTTAACTAACGTTTTTACATAGGGATTAAGTATTTAGAACGAAATCTAATGTAGGAAAATGGTACTTTACTCTTGATCGGTACGTTGGGACTTTGAAAATATTCGGGCGTACGCGGCGCGCTCGGCGCTTCGAACAGCTCCGGTGTCCCCATTATTTTCGATTTACGGCTAAAATAAATTTTTCTAATTTTTTTCAATAACATATTCCTGCTAAAATAACTTTTTTACATAGGGATTAAGCATTTAGAACGATACATTGTTTAAAATAAGGGCACTTTACTCTTGATATTTTACGGTTTTTTCAATTTTCTGAAAAATCCTATCATTAGATTTTTTTAAAAATACGATATTCTTGCTTAACTAACGTTTCTACATAGGGATTAAGCATTTAGAACGAAATCTAATGTCAGAAAATGGCACTTTACTCTTGACATTTTTCGGTTTTTTCAATTTTCTGGGAAATCCTATCATTAGATTTTTTTAAAAATACGATATTCTTGCTTAACTAACGTTTTTACATAGGGATTAAGCATTTAGAACGAAATCTAATGTAGGAAAATGGTACTTTACTCTTGATCGGTACGTTGGGACTTTGAAAATATTCGGGCGTTCCAATCGCTCGTCTGTTGCATCATAGCGCGTCTCGGCGCAATCGACCGATTCGCTCGATCCATTATTTTCGATTTACGGCTAAAATAAATTTTTCTCATTTTATTCAATAACATATTCCTGCTTAAATAACTTTTTTACATAGGGATTAAGCATTTAGAACGATACATTGTTTAAAATAAGGGCACTTTACTCTTGACATTTTACGGTTTTTTCAATTTTCTGAAAAATCCTATCATTAGATTTTTTTAAAAATACGATATTCTTGCTTAACTAACGTTTCTACATAGGGATTAAGCATTTAGAACGAAATCTAATGTCAGAAAATGGCACTTTACTCTTGACATTTTTCGGTTTTTTCAATTTTCTGGAAAATCCTATCATTAGATTTTTTTAAAAATACGATATTCTTGCTTAACTAACGTTTTTACATAGGGATTAAGCATTTAGAACGAAATCTAATGTAGGAAAATGGTACTTTACTCTTGATCGGTACGTTGGGACTTTGAAAATATTCGGGCGTTCCAATCGCTCGTCTGTTGCATCATAGCGCGTCTCGGCGCAATCGACCGATTCGCTCGATCCATTATTTTCGATTTACGGCTAAAATAAATTTTTCTCATTTTATTCAATAACATATTCCTGCTTAAATAACTTTTTTACATATGGATTAAGCATTTAGAACGATACATTGTTTAAAATAAGGGCACTTTACTCTTGACATTTTACGGTTTTTTCAATTTTCTGAAAAATCCTATCATTAGATTTTTTTAAAAATACGATATTCTTGCTTAACTAACGTTTCTACATAGGGATTAAGCATTTAGAACGAAATCTAATGTCAGAAAATGGCACTTTACTCTTGACATTTTTCGGTTTTTTCAATTTTCTGGGAAATCCTATCATTAGATTTTTTTAAAAATACGATATTCTTGCTTAACTAACGTTTTTACATAGGGATTAAGCATTTAGAACGAAATCTAATGTAGGAAAATGGTACTTTACTCTTGATCGGTACGTTGGGACTTTGAAAATATTCGGGCGTTCCAATCGCTCGTCTGTTGCATCATAGCGCGTCTCGGCGCAATCGACCGATTCGCTCGATCCATTATTTTCGATTTACGGCTAAAATAAATTTTTCTCATTTTATTCAATAACATATTCTTGCTTAAATAACTTTTTTACATAGGGATTAAGCATTTAGAACGATACATTGTTTAAAATAAGGGCACTTTACTCTTGACATTTTACGGTTTTTTCAATTTTCTGAAAAATCCTATCATTAGATTTTTTTTTAAGAATACGATATTCTTGCTTAACTAACGTTTCTACATAGGGATTAAGCATTTAGAACGAAATCTAATGTCAGAAAATGGCACTTTACTCTTGACATTTTTCGGTTTTTTTCAATTTTCTGGAAAATCCTATCATTAGATTTTTTTAAAAATACGATATTCTTGCTTAACTAACGTTTTTACATAGGGATTAAGCATTTAGAACGAAATCTAATGTAGGAAAATGGTACTTTACTCTTGATCGGTACGTTGGGACTTTGAAAATATTCGGGCGTACGCGGCGCGCTCGGCGCTTCGAACAGCTCCGGTGTCCCCATTATTTTCGATTTACGGCTAAAATAAATTTTTCTAATTTTTTTCAATAACATATTCCTGCTAAAATAACTTTTTTACATAGGGATTAAGCATTTAGAACGATACATTGTTTAAAATAAGGGCACTTTACTCTTGACATTTTACGGTTTTTTCAATTTTCTGAAAAATCCTATCATTAGATTTTTTTAAAAATACGATATTCTTGCTTAACTAACGTTTCTACATAGGGATTAAGCATTTAGAACGAAATCTAATGTCAGAAAATGGCACTTTACTCTTGACATTTTACGGTTTTTTCAATTTTCTGGGAAATCCTATCATTAGATTTTTTTAAAAATACGATATTCTTGCTTAACTAACGTTTTTACATAGGGATTAAGCATTTAGAACGAAATCTAATGTAGGAAAATGGTACTTTACTCTTGATCGGTACGTTGGGACTTTGAAAATATTCGGGCGTTCCAATCGCTCGTCTGTTGCATCATAGCGCGTCTCGGCGCAATCGACCGATTCGCTCGATCCATTATTTTCGATTTACGGCTAAAATAAATTTTTCTCATTTTATTCAATAACATATTCCTGCTTAAATAACTTTTTTACATAGGGATTAAGCATTTAGAACGATACATTGTTTAAAATAAGGGCACTTTACTCTTGACATTTTACGGTTTTTTCAATTTTCTGAAAAATCCTATCATTAGATTTTTTTAAAAATACGATATTCTTGCTTAACTAACGTTTCTACATAGGGATTAAGCATTTAGAACGAAATCTAATGTCAGAAAATGGCACTTTACTCTTGACATTTTTCGGTTTTTTCAATTTTCTGGGAAATCCTATCATTAGATTTTTTTAAAAATACGATATTCTTGCTTAACTAACGTTTTTACATAGGGATTAAGCATTTAGAACGAAATCTAATGTAGGAAAATGGTACTTTACTCTTGATCGGTACGTTGGGACTTTGAAAATATTCGGGCGTTCCAATCGCTCGTCTGTTGCATCATAGCGCGTCTCGGCGCAATCGACCGATTCGCTCGATCCATTATTTTCGATTTACGGCTAAAATAAATTTTTCTAATTTTTTTCAATAACATATTCCTGCTTAAATAACTTTTTTACATAGGGATTAAGCCTTTAGAACGATACATTGTTTAAAATAAGGGCACTTTACTCTTGACATTTTACGGTTTTTTCAATTTTCTGAAAAATCCTATCATTAGATTTTTTTAAAAATACGATATTCTTGCTTAACTAACGTTTCTACATAGGGATTAAGCATTTAGAACGAAATCTAATGTCAGAAAATGGCACTTTACTCTTGACATTTTTCGGTTTTTTCAATTTTCTGGGAAATCCTATCATTAGATTTTTTTAAAAATACGATATTCTTGCTTAACTAACGTTTTTACATAGGGATTAAGCATTTAGAACGAAATCTAATGTAGGAAAATGGTACTTTACTCTTGATCGGTACGTTGGGACTTTGAAAATATTCGGGCGTTCCAATCGCTCGTCTGTTGCATCATAGCGCGTCTCGGCGCAATCGACCGATTCGCTCGATCCATTATTTTCGATTTACGGCTAAAATAAATTTTTCTCATTTTATTCAATAACATATTCCTGCTTAAATAACTTTTTTACATATGGATTAAGCATTTAGAACGATACATTGTTTAAAATAAGGGCACTTTACTCTTGACATTTTACGGTTTTTTCAATTTTCTGAAAAATCCTATCATTAGATTTTTTTAAAAATACGATATTCTTGCTTAACTAACGTTTCTACATAGGGATTAAGCATTTAGAACGAAATCTAATGTCAGAAAATGGCACTTTACTCTTGACATTTTTCGGTTTTTTCAATTTTCTGGGAAATCCTATCATTAGATTTTTTTAAAAATACGATATTCTTGCTTAACTAACGTTTTTACATAGGGATTAAGCATTTAGAACGAAATCTAATGTAGGAAAATGGTACTTTACTCTTGATCGGTACGTTGGGACTTTGAAAATATTCGGGCGTTCCAATCGCTCGTCTGTTGCATCATAGCGCGTCTCGGCGCAATCGACCGATTCGCTCGATCCATTATTTTCGATTTACGGCTAAAATAAATTTTTCTCATTTTATTCAATAACATATTCTTGCTTAAATAACTTTTTTACATAGGGATTAAGCATTTAGAACGATACATTGTTTAAAATAAGGGCACTTTACTCTTGACATTTTACGGTTTTTTCAATTTTCTGAAAAATCCTATCATTAGATTTTTTTAAGAATACGATATTCTTGCTTAACTAACGTTTCTACATAGGGATTAAGCATTTAGAACGAAATCTAATGTCAGAAAATGGCACTTTACTCTTGACATTTTTCGGTTTTTTCAATTTTCTGGAAAATCCTATCATTAGATTTTTTTAAAAATACGATATTCTTGCTTAACTAACGTTTTTACATAGGGATTAAGCATTTAGAACGAAATCTAATGTAGGAAAATGGTACTTTACTCTTGATCGGTACGTTGGGACTTTGAAAATATTCGGGCGTACGCGGCGCGCTCGGCGCTTCGAACAGCTCCGGTGTCCCCATTATTTTCGATTTACGGCTAAAATAAATTTTTCTAATTTTTTTCAATAACATATTCCTGCTAAAATAACTTTTTTACATAGGGATTAAGCATTTAGAACGATACATTGTTTAAAATAAGGGCACTTTACTCTTGACATTTTACGGTTTTTTCAATTTTCTGAAAAATCCTATCATTAGATTTTTTTAAAAATACGATATTCTTGCTTAACTAACGTTTCTACATAGGGATTAAGCATTTAGAACGAAATCTAATGTCAGAAAATGGCACTTTACTCTTGACATTTTACGGTTTTTTCAATTTTCTGGGAAATCCTATCATTAGATTTTTTTAAAAATACGATATTCTTGCTTAACTAACGTTTTTACATAGGGATTAAGCATTTAGAACGAAATCTAATGTAGGAAAATGGTACTTTACTCTTGATCGGTACGTTGGGACTTGGAAAATATTCGGCCGTACGCGGCGCGTCTCGGCGCTTCGAACAGCTCCGGTGTCCCCATTATTTTCGATTTACGGCTAAAATAAATTTTTCTAATTTTTTTCAATTACATATTCTTGCTTAGATAACTTTTTTACATAGGGATTAAGCATTTAGAACGACATATTGTTTAAAATAATGGTACTTTACTCTTGTGATTTTTCGGTTTTTTTTGATTATTTGGAAAAATAAATTTTTGTAATTTTTTTAAATACGATATTCGTGATCAGTGAACGATTTCACATATGGATTAAGCATTTAGAATCGTGCGGAAGCGTTATTAAAAAAGTTTACTCGATGCGATGGGACTTTGAAAAGTTTGTGAAAATTTTCATATTGGGAAAAAATGTGTAATTTTTTGTCTAGTTTACGGTAGTGTAATTTATTTTAATGTTTACTATAAATTTTTTTTTCGTTCGTTCACGCGCTATGTTACAACAGCACGGCCGGGCGGTCTGTTGCCGCGGCGGTTTACACTCATAAGCGCGCGTGCTATTCGGCCGGCGGCGCCGGCGTCCTTGCCGGCCGTTCGGTATCTATAAGAGATACACGGTCCGTGCGAGGCGGACGGAGCAGAGCGGGTTTTGGGCCAATTCTACGATCTCGGTCGAGAAGCTGTCTCAGAGCTCCTTCGGGGCTTCGGTCCTGACTGTTTCGTGCCGTTTACGTTACGGACTTTTCTCCACACAGCGTGGCCACGGGTCGGTGTCTTTGACCGAATGGCCCATATGTGGCAAGCCCTACGGGGTTGGTTACCCGTATGCACTTTGTATGTATACTCGTACTCACTGAGCAATCGACTCTTCTGTCCGAGCGATGGAAAAATTTTTTAAAATGCATCTGTAAGATTTGGAAGCAAATCGTACCAATTGAAAACTGTGGCTAAAATGAATAGCCCAGTGGAGAGAGAAAACTATCAAAAAACTGATTTTTTAAATCAAGAGGTGTCAGAAATCGAAATGCCTAGCGCGAGCGGAAGAACACGCTTTCTCGCCAGTCCAGCATGTGTCCTGTCCGTTCTTCCTCGGCTTGCCGATTTTGCCCAGATCAGAGGTTTCGTGCTTCCGGCGGTCAGAAGATCAGCGTGAGCGTACGCGCTTCCACGACTATGGCATCACCCATGTACTTTTTCCTTTGAATATATTTGAGTACATAAAAAATATTAAAACATATAGAGAGAACTGTGTCTTGGATCTTAAAAATTTGTCAATAGCGATGATATATTATTACTTAACTTGAAGTATTTGTACGTTTTAGCTGGGACGTACATTTATCTTACAAGATGTTAATAGCGAGACTCTTGAAGATAAAATTATCTTGTGATTTTATGAAGGCAAAGATAGAAACGTACGAAGCTGGCGTACGTAGAAAAATGTGATTTTACGATAGAACAAAAATATAATACGTACGTTTTTGGGCGTACGGTAAAATATCTGTATGGTAGAAAAATGAAAGAAATTGAGCGTTAAAGAAGATATGTTACAAGCGCGGAATGTGGCAAAACTTGTACATATTTGAAAGAGAAAAGTGGTGTGTCGACCTGACATATATATATGAAACAGGCGACGATGGAAAAGGATTTAAATTTTGTCCATTTTATATATACATATTGTATAGTTCCCTGGTTGATCCTGCCAGTAGTCATATGCTTGTCTCAAAGATTAAGCCATGCATGTCTCAGTACATGCCGTATTAAGGTGAAACCGCGAATGGCTCATTAAATCAGTTATGGTTTCTTAGATCGTACTAAAATTTACTTGGATAACTGTGGTAATTCTAGAGCTAATACATGCAAAACAGAGTTCCGACCAGAGATGGTAGGAACGCTTTTATTAGATCAAAACCAATCGGTGGCGGGTGTTTACACTCGTCCATCGTTTGCTTTGGTGACTCTGAATAACTTTGTGCTGATCGCATGGTCTTATAGCACCGGCGACGCATCTTTCAAATGTCTGCCTTATCAACTGTCGATGGTAGGTTCTGCGCCTACCATGGTTGTAACGGGTAACGGGGAATCAGGGTTCGATTCCGGAGAGGGAGCCTGAGAAACGGCTACCACATCCAAGGAAGGCAGCAGGCGCGCAAATTACCCACTCCCGGCACGGGGAGGTAGTGACGAAAAATAACGATACGGGACTCATCCGAGGCCCCGTAATCGGAATGAGTACACTTTAAATCCTTTAACGAGGATCCATTGGAGGGCAAGTCTGGTGCCAGCAGCCGCGGTAATTCCAGCTCCAATAGCGTATATTAAAGTTGTTGCGGTTAAAAAGCTCGTAGTTGAATCTGTGTGTCACAGTGTCGGTTCATCGCTCGCGGTGTTTAACTGGCATTATGTGGTACGTCCTACCGGTGGGCTTTGCTCTTCACGGGGCGGTCCAACTAATATCCCATCGCGGTGCTCTTCACTGAGTGTCGAGGTGGGCCGGTACGTTTACTTTGAACAAATTAGAGTGCTCAAAGCAGGCTACCTTCGCCTGAATACTGTGTGCATGGAATAATGGAATAGGACCTCGGTTCTATTTTGTTGGTTTTCGGAACCCCGAGGTAATGATTAATAGGGACAGATGGGGGCATTCGTATTGCGACGTTAGAGGTGAAATTCTTGGATCGTCGCAAGACGGACAGAAGCGAAAGCATTTGCCAAAAATGTTTTCATTAATCAAGAACGAAAGTTAGAGGTTCGAAGGCGATCAGATACCGCCCTAGTTCTAACCATAAACGATGCCAGCTAGCGATCCGCCGAAGTTCCTACGATGACTCGGCGGGCAGCTTCCGGGAAACCAAAGCTTTTGGGTTCCGGGGGAAGTATGGTTGCAAAGCTGAAACTTAAAGGAATTGACGGAAGGGCACCACCAGGAGTGGAGCCTGCGGCTTAATTTGACTCAACACGGGAAACCTCACCAGGCCCGGACACCGGAAGGATTGACAGATTGATAGCTCTTTCTTGATTCGGTGGGTGGTGGTGCATGGCCGTTCTTAGTTGGTGGAGCGATTTGTCTGGTTAATTCCGATAACGAACGAGACTCTAGCCTGCTAAATAGACGTAATTATGGTATCTCGAAGGCTCTCGGCTTCTGCCGGTGGGGTTTTTACTACCAACGTACAAACAAATCTTCTTAGAGGGACAGGCGGCTTCTAGCCGCACGAGATTGAGCAATAACAGGTCTGTGATGCCCTTAGATGTTCTGGGCCGCACGCGCGCTACACTGAAGGAATCAGCGTGTGTTCCCTGGCCGAAAGGCCCGGGTAACCCGCTGAACCTCCTTCGTGCTAGGGATTGGGGCTTGCAATTATTCCCCATGAACGAGGAATTCCCAGTAAGCGCGAGTCATAAGCTCGCGTTGATTACGTCCCTGCCCTTTGTACACACCGCCCGTCGCTACTACCGATTGAATGATTTAGTGAGGTCTTCGGACTGGTGCGCGGCAATGTTTCGGCATTGCCGATGATGCCGGGAAGATGACCAAACTTGATTATTTAGAGGAAGTAAAAGTCGTAACAAGGTTTCCGTAGGTGAACCTGCGGAAGGATCATTACAATGTTCCAATATATCTCAAAGAGAGAGGAGAGGAGGAGAGAAAATGAATTCGATTAGTTTGTGGATAAGAATTCATATAAAAAAAAAAGATATTGTTGAGCCCGCCAGATCATTCGTGCGTGATTTACACGGCCAGACGTGTGTACTACACGTATTAGGCCTTTGATCTGCGTTGCGTAGGCCACAACAAATCTTTCAAAGAGAGAGAGATATATGTGTTGTTGGGGTTTGTGATTATGAAGGTGCCCCAACGCACAAAAATATATAAAAATGTACAAAGTTGGGATGTGGTGTGGTGGAGAAGAGTTGGGCCCGACCAGATCATTCGTGCGTGATTTACACGGCAGACGTGTGTACTACACGTATTAGGCCTTTGATCTGCGTTGCGTAGGCCATCTTCCTTCCAAGACACACACGTGTTGGGGTTTGTGTGATTTTATGATAGTGCCTCAACACGGAAAAATAAGCGTACGAGAAGAGTTGGGCCCGACCAGATCATTCGTGCGTGATTTATACACGGCCAGACGCGTATTATATTACACGTATTAGGCCTTTGATCTGCGTTGCGTAGGCCATCTTCTCGATAGAGAGAAAGCCAATGTATTCTTTTTTCTTTCTTTACACACACACACACAGTTGTAGTAGGACAGGGAGGGATGCGAGCGTGCTAATCACGCTTCCTCAAGTCTTCGCTGTGGTGTAAAAAAAAAAGAAAAAAAGGAATCGTTGGGAAAGTCCAAAGGACGAAAATATCGGGCAGTCTGAAGATAACTTAATGCTCGTTT
>NW_027477217.1:17500-30000 GCF_051020955.1 Megalopta genalis
CCCAGGCTGCGATAGATCCTTCGCTACCAAGATCGGTAGGGGCGTTCACATGAGGTCCGCTCACCCTGATTGGTCAGATGATGTGAACCGCGCAGCGCCAGCAAAGGCACGTTGGAGTGCTGAGGAGGTGTCTTTGCTGGCGCGGCGCGAGGCAGAACTGTCCATGAAGGGTGTGCGCTTCATCAATCAAGCGCTCATTGGGTTCCTGCCTGGCAGGTCGCTAGATGCCATCAAGGGCGCTCGGAAGCACAAGGACTACCGAGCGCTTGTGATGGAGCACGTTGGCCGCATTCAACAGGAGTCACTGCAGCCGGTGGCTGAGGCGCCCGATCTCGCGGTGGAGGTCCAGGATAGCGATCGGGTCTTCCTGGAGTATTTCCGCGGCCTTGAACCACTAGGGTGCGATGGATTCCAGGCTAATACCCTGGATGAAATCTGTGCCCTGGTTGGAAGAGAGGATCGCGGGAATATTCTGGAAAGGCTCACCGCTTACCTGGCGGATATCTTTCCGGTACCTCATGCAGCGAGTGTCGTGCGTCGAGGCCGCCGTGCGCAACCGGAGGAACCGCTCTCGCGACGCAGACAGCGCCGGAGGAATTACGGCATAGTGCAAGAACTGTGGCGTAAGGACCCCCGGCGCTGTTTGGATGTCATAAGGGATGGCCCCGTAGGTGACCATGGCATCCCTCAAGATGTTATGGTTCCCTATTGGGAAGCCCTTATGACAGGTGCGCGCGACAGCTGTCCTCCGTGTGAAAACCGAGAGGACACCATCTCCTCTCTGTGGTCTCCTGTTAATCCGGATGAACTACGGAGGGCGCTTCCGGGTAGGAAGACAGCACCTGGTCCTGACGGTCTGTCTGCGAGACTCCTTTGTAAAACCCCCCTTGAGGTTTTGCAAAGGATCTATAACCTCATTATGTGGTGCCGCAGACTCCCTATTCACCTAAGGGACGCCAGGACCGTGCTCATTCCTAAAACCGGACTGCCTTCTTCTCCGTCTGATTTTCGACCCATCACCGTCGCCTCGACTCTTGTGCGAGGATTCCACAAAGTCCTGGCTAGGCGGATGGGTCGATTGATCGGATTGGATGGGAGGCAGAGAGCGTTCCGTAGGACAGACGGATGTGCGGACAACGTGTTTTTGCTGGACTTGCTGCTACGCCACTCCCATGCGCGCCATAAGCCGCTTTTTGTTGCGTCGGTTGACGTCGCGAAGGCTTTCGACACCGTTTCTCACCCCGCGATATTACAGACGCTCGAACTGAGGGGCTGTCCCGCTCCCATGATTGAGTATGTCGGGTCGGTGTACTCTGATGCTCTCACGACCATTGTGTCGGGTGGTTGGCACTCCCATGCCATCCATCCGATGCATGGCGTGAGGCAAGGAGACCCGATGTCCCCCGGCATATTCAACATGGTGATGGACAGACTCCTCAGGAGCCTCCCCCAAGACATCGGGGCGGATATCGACGGGGTGAGGATCGGGTCGGCAGCCTTCGCCGACGACCTAATCCTCGCAGCCTCAACGACAACGGGCCTGCAGCGATTGCTTGACTGTACGGAGGACTTCCTGGCATCATGCGGCATGTCCGTTAATGTCGGTAAGTCTTTTACCATCTCGATCGGAACGGTTCCCCACCAGAAGAAGACTACCGTGGATGAAGGCAACTTCTTCCTCGGTGGTCAGAAGCTGGTGGCGATGAAGCGGACGGACGCCTGGCAGTATTTGGGTATTCCCTTTACTCCAGACGGTCGTCTGCGTTCCGACCCGTCAGTCTCGTTGGTCGCTGATTTGGATAAGATCTCCCGTGCACCGCTTAAGCCGCAACAGCGACTATTCGCTCTGCGAATATTCCTGTTGCCAAGCTTATTTTATGCGGCGTCGTTGGGGTCTGTGGGATTGGGGAAACTCAATCGGTGTGACGTGGCGGTACGTGGTGCGGTGAGGAAGTGGCTCAGTTTACCGGCCGATACACCTAAGGCCTATTTCCATTCCGCCATCGGTTCGGGAGGCCTGGGTATTGCTTCGCTTCGGTGGAGTATGCCCAGGATTCGGCTTAGCCGCCTGAAGGAACTGTCCTTGTCTTCTGAGGCCGCGTCTGGGCTGCCAGGGGACTATCTTCGACTCGAGATCCAGAAGGCGCAGCAACGCCTGATGGATCACGGCGAGGTCATCGACACTTCCGAGAGGGAAGCGCGCCGTTGGGCGAATGCTCTTCACGGGAGTGTCGATGGCAGCGCTTTGAAAGAGTCGAAGAGGGTCCCGGGGCAGCACAGATGGGTCGCGGAGGGGACCCGCTTCTTGTCAGGACGAGACTTCGTCAACTCCTGCAAGTTGCGGATCAACGCCCTTCCGACTAGGTCCCGAACATCTAGGGGCCGAAGACAGGACAGGCTCTGCAGGGCTGGCTGCGCGGTGCCTGAGACCCTTAACCACGTCCTACAGCAGTGCCACCGCACCCATGATGGGCGGATAAGAAGGCACGACGCTGTAGTTGACTATCTTGCACGTGGTTTAGTGCAAAGGGGTTTTCAGGTAGCGCGCGAGCCGAAGATCCCTACCGATGAGGGAATGAGAAAACCAGATTTAGTAGCATGCAAGGACGGCGATTGCATGGTCCTCGATGCGCAAGTGGTTAGCGAACAGACAATCCTGGATCTTGCGCATAAGCGTAAGGTCCAGTATTACGCTGACAACGCCAGCTTCCGACGTGCAGTTGCTTCTAGCAACGGCACGGAGGATGTCAGCGTATTCTCTGCCACTTTGTCGCTGAGAGGACTATGGAGCGCGAAGTCAAGCAGGGGCCTACTGAGCGCGGGATTGATGGGCCAGCGGGACCTCAAGGTGATCGCCTCGAGGGTCTTGGTCGGAGGATTGGCAGCCTGGGGATTGTTTAACCGCAGAACATCGACGCGGACGAACCGCCCAACACCTACGCGGTTCGACCGGTCGGGCATAGGGTGAGGGACCGGAAAGGGGGAATTTATTGGTGCCGCCTACCATATAGGCGTAATAACGGGGCAATGCGGCCACCTGTCACCGGCTCGTATCCCCGGAAAAAAAAAAAAAAAAAAAAAAAAAAAAAAAAAAAAAAAAAAAAAATAGCCAAATGCCTCGTCATCTAATTAGTGACGCGCATGAATGGATTAACGAGATTCCCATCTGTCCCTATCTACTCCCACGCGAGCGGTCTCGGTGAAAACTGAGGCCACGGAAGAAGGCGCGCCGGACACCGGTAACGTGGGGACAGCGCCCAAGTCGGGGGACTCACCCAGCCGCAAGGCTGGGAAGGAGAAACCCAGAAAAATCGAATCAGTCAAAGACACGCTCGTGAAGGTGCAACCGGCACCCGTGCGTGTCGAAGACCCCGAAGGTGGCGGTTGGAAAACCGTCACCAAAAAGTCGAAGCGTGCCAAGCCAGTCGCACCTACTGGCAAGGCCGCAGCAAACCAGGCCAGGAAATCGAAGGGGACGGTTTCCGGGCACAAGGTACGGCCTCTCGATCTCGTGAGAGACGAAGCCTTCAGGCGAGTATCGGAGATACGGACCTTTTGCTTTCGACCCGAGTCGAAAGTCAACAAGGAGTCCGGGTCGAAGATACTAGCAGAAGTCGGAGCACTCAACGAGTTGGTCCAGGAGCTGATTCAAAGAAACAGCTTCGTCGAAGGGCAACTCGCCGCGGTCAGGGCGGACCTAAAAGCGCGCCCTGCCGTAATGAGTGCGGCGCGACCTGGGCCGTCCAAGGGATCCCTCCCGAAGACGGTCTCCAATGCCGCGCAGTTGACCTACGCCCAAGTGGCAAAGGTCAACCAGTCAGCGACTCCGGAGGCGAGAAGACCACCGACACAATACGTGGTGCGTATCTTCCCGCCAAAGGATAAAGGACAGAACAGCGATGCTACTAAGAGAGCTGTTCTGTCGATCGTAAAACCTGCGAAGGAGGCGATCCGTGTCAGATCGGTTCGACGCATCCACTCCGGTGGCATCGTCGTCGAAACCGATCGCAAGGAGGACCTAAAAGCCTTCGTAGGCAATAAGAAGCTGGCGAGTGCGGGACTGTCCGTCTCCTTGCCCAGCAAACGGGACCCCGAGGTCCTGATTTATGACATTCCGAAAGGGATGGGCAAGGAGGAAATTGCCTCCAGTCTTTGGAGGCAAAACCTCTCTGAGGCGTCCCAGAAGGATGTGCCTTCGGGTGTTCGGGTCAGTCGCATGGCTGGCAAGACCCCGGAGACAGCCAACTGGGTAGTGGCCGTCAGTCCGCAGATTCGTCGGCGACTGGCGCAGAGAGGGGACCGGGTGTACCTTGGGTGGAGTTCCTGCCGTGTGCGGGACTTCATACAGGTCACCCGTTGCTATAAGTGCCAGCGCTTCGGGCACACCGCGAAGCGCTGTAAATTCAAAGAGGATGTCTGCGGACATTGTGCCGAAAAAGGGCACGGCTATGCGCTCTGCAGCAGGAAGAGCAAGCCTCCGGTTTGTTCCAACTGCAAAGACAGAGGGCGGCCACACGACCATAAGTCGCGAGACCCGGCCTGCGCCTCCTATCAGGAAGCGCTGGTTTTGGAGATGTCTCGCATTAGACAGGAATAATAATTTGAATCTCGAATGGATAGTACAAACGACCGGCGACGCTCGAGAGTCATACGGGTCATGCAGCATAACATGCAGCGGGCCCGAAACGTGACCGACGAAGTCCGGACTGAGATGCATAGGCGAGGGGTAGATGTGTTGCTTGCACAAGAGCCATATAGCTGGCGGGGTACTGTGCCCGGGCTAGGCTTGAGAACGAGGCTGATCACGGCAGGCGAACCGGTGATGGCTGCAATAGCGGTCAGAAACCCGGATCTAACCGTGGTCAAAGTCTCTAACTTGTGCGACACGCATTTGTCCTGTGTCAGCATCTCGGGTTCGTTTGGGAGCTTCTTCCTGATCAGCCAGTACTTTCAATGCTCCGATGACGTTGAATCAGGTCTGGCGCGGTTGGAGAGAGCTCTTTCCGCACTTAAGCATAACCGAGTCATTATCTCTGCCGACGTTAACGCGAAATCAGCCCAGTGGGGCAGCGCGGAGACGGACGTGAGAGGCCGTAAACTCGAAGAGTTTATCGTGAGCCATGGCTTGGTTGTCTTGAACGAGGCTGGAAACGCTCCGACGTTTTCCAGCCCTAGTGGACAGTCATACATCGACGTCACACTATCGACACCTGATATTTGCGACAAGGTGCGAGGTTGGAAGGTCCGCGAGGACCTGACGACCAGCGACCACCGAGTCATAGAGTTTTCTTTGAGTTTTTGCGCCGAGGACGGTGCTGCCGAAATTAGTAGCAACAGCAGCACCAACCGGAACGGATTATTACCAAGGTTCCGACTCCGAAGCGCAAAATGGCCCGAGTTCGACAAGGCGCTGCAGGAAAGTAAGAGGAGTATATCCCCCAATCCATTGAACAACAAGGGGGATGTCGAACATCTAGCACAGGAGATCGAAAGAATGATCGTCCAAGCGTGCGACTCCTCGATGCCAACCAAGCAGTGGCATTCAAAATCCGTCCCATGGTGGACGGCCGACCTGACGAGGCAAAAGAGGCGAGTCTACAAACTTAGACGAGCCTCGCAGAACGCAGCATGTTCAGAGGAGCAGAGGGCGGCCAAGAGGACCGAGTATCTTAAACAGAGAAAGGCCTACAAAGCCGCCATCAAAGCTGCTCGGTCGCACAGCTGGCGTGCATTCGTGACCGAGCAGGGAAACAAGGAACCCTGGGGCCTCATTTATAAGATCACGAGGCAGAAGATGACAGCCAGCACGGTCATCTCGAATATAAATCGTAACACTGCCCAGGGTTACACCACAGACTGGGACTCCACCGCTTCCGCGCTGCTGGAGGGGTTAATTCCGGACGATAGCCCCGCGAATGACTCCCCGGATCATGCGCGAGTCAGGAGGGAAGCTGCCATCGAGCCGGAGAGTGAGGACGCCAGTCCCTTCACCCTCTCGGAGCTCAGATCGGCGGTCGACCGACTGAAGAGCGGCAGGTGTCCAGGCCTAGATCGGATCGAGCCGGAGATTCTAAAACGTTCGTTTAATACGATCTCACGCGAGCTCCTCCGACTCTACAACGGATGCCTGGCACACGGAGTCTTTCCCGTGGAATGGAAAGTCGGGTCCATCATTACCATCCTTAAAGGACCCGAGAAACCTGAAACGGAGATAAAGTCCTACAGACCAATATGCTTGCTTTCGGTCGTAGGCAAAGTCTTGGAGAAGCTAATCGCTACGCGATTAGCTAGTTTGTTTTTGCACCCCGACTACGCCTCCGATCGGCAATACGGATTCAGGCCGCATCGATCCACGACTGATGCCGTGGTAAAGATGAGGGAGCTTGCGTCCGGTCGAGAGGAAAAGTACGTCGTGGGTCTGCTCTTCGACATTGCTGCGGCCTTTGATAATGTCTGGTGGCCAAGCATACTCAACGCGTTGAGGAAGCGAGGCTGCCCAAAAAACCTATTTAGATTGGTGGTCGACTACTTCGACGGCCGCGTGGTGACTATGGTGTCTGATCGCGGTGCAGTGCGGAAGAAAGTCACTAAGGGCTGCCCACAGGGATCGATTCTTGGTCCGAGCTGTTGGAACTTAGTCTTCGACGAGGTTCTACAGCTCTTATCGAACGCCGGGCTCGCTTGCGAGCCCATCGCCTATGCAGACGACCTTCTTGTCTTGATCTTCGCGAACAGCAGGAAGGGTCTAGAAAGCAATGGCCAATTGGTTGTGGACACCATTTCTCGCTGGTGCGACCAGCAGAAATTGTCGCTGTCTGCGACCAAGACCGAGATGGTATTCTTAAAAGGCTCTCTCGACAGAGAGAGGCCACCTGTGATAAAAGTAGGAGGTCGGAATATTGCCGTCAAGGACTCTGTGCGTTACCTTGGCGTGCATTTTGACTCTAGACTGGGTATCCATTCCCATGTCGAGTATTTGAATGCTAAGTCCTTGCGAACGTTTAATGCGCTAGCAAGGATTGCTAAGTCGAACTGGGGATTGGGATATCGGACGATGCGTACTTTGTACCGCGGCTTGTTTGTCCCAATCGTCACGTATGCTGCCGCGGGCTGGGCAGACCGCCTTACCTCTGGGACGAGTAAAGTGCTCACCAGGGCGCAGAGGCATGTTCTGCTTGGCTGCGTCAAAGCCTACAGGACAGTCTCCACTGATGCGATCCCCGTGATCGCCGGGGAGATACCTGTGGACTTGGCGATAGCGGAGTTCAGCTGCGTGTACAAAGCCAGGAAGAAACTCGGGTTCCAACATGGAACCTATCAAGTGAGTCAGGCCGAATTGGCTGACGAAGTCGTCACCGAAGCCCAAGTTCGCAGAAGGCTGAGGGAGGCGACTTTAGAGATGTGGCAGCAGAGATGGTCGTCCTCGACGAAGGGTAGGGAAACCTTCCAATACTTCGGCGAGGTATCAGACCGTCTCTCAGCGAGCTGGATCAGAGTCGACCATGATGTAGCGCAGTTCTTGAGCGGACACGGAGACTTCCGTGCGAAGCTCAAGACGTTCGCCCTGGTCGACGACGAGTTGTGCGAATGTGGGGAGGAGGAAACTCCAAACCACGTCCTCTACGATTGTCAGCGTTACGTAGAGGACAGGGAACACCTACGCCAGGCGGCGATTCGAGAAGGATTTCAGTGGCCAATCGACAAAGCCAGCCTGGTGTCAGAGCAGCTGTTTCAGGAGTTCCGAAAATTCGCACGATCCGTAAGCAAGACTAAGAAGCGAACATAGAACGAAACTGCATACGGAGCGTGGACTCGTCCAGCTCCGTTGATGTACGGCATGCTGGGCGAACCCCTCGGGGTTCGTCCCCTCGGGCCAGGCTGAAGCCCCTCTTGCGGAGATAAAAGACTTTAACACTACTCCGTAAGAGTGCCTGGATTGGGTTGGACTCGAGGTGGCAGTGGGAGTAGCACGCTGTCTTCCCCTGATACGATGGCGAACGAAGGTAGAGCCCGAACACCAGGCACAAGTCGCAAGAGCGGCCGGTATGGTCCACCAAGGACTTAGGTACGGCCCGTCTCTCAGAGACCACAGTTTGACGGCAACACTAACTGTCCCTATCTACTAGGACTCCGCTCTCAACCGCCGTGGTGAACGGACGTGCGACAAGTCGCTCCGAAGTTAATCCGCGTCGTTTCGTAAACGGTAGTTTAAAAGTGACAAAAATTAAAAATTTTTTGTATCAACGTGCAGTGTTTTTTCCCAACAACAACCTTGTGCAGTTCATTTGTTGATTGTTTTAACGTTAAAAAAGTTATAAGCATAAACATTTACTTTAAATTGTTCGCGTCCGTAAATTTTGACTACCTGCGCCGTCCCGGATTACAAGGGTCGCCGGCCAGGTAACGGTACCGCTTAACGGTAAAAGTAACGGTTTCTCGGCCTGTAGTACATTCCTCCGCGAAAACTCCTTAGCAACCGTCCCTAGTTACGCGCAAATTTCTTGATACGTACATTATTTTTCACGTGTGAGTTTCCAAAAATCCGAAGAAAAAAATCCGTGTGCAACTCCTAGACGACCTGGACGCCAGCCCAGCAGCCAACCGCCAGCCGACAAACCCACCACCTCGCCAGCCGACCACAACAGACAGGATGGAAGCCGATACATCCGATACAGAGGGCTACATCAAAGTAAGTAAACGCAACAGAAAAAATAAACGTAGAATAGTCTCCGACGCAGAATTAGACTCTGACACCCCGCTAACCAACGTGCCCTCTCAAAAGCCCCCCAAAACCCGGAGAAAATCCGAAGCCCCTTCTCCGCCCCCGGTCACACCTGCCCCCAACAATCCGCAAAACAACAGCAGCAAGACGGCCGCCGTCACTCCCTCCCCCGATCTCACCGCGAACGAACTTCGCTTAAAATCCGAAAAGGTCTCAATGGCCTTATTGAACTTCTTAATGGACCAGGACAACGGTCTCTATCCCGAAGCATCGCAGTTTATCGCCAGTAAACTCGCGAAACTGCAAAGTATCCTTGGAGCGTCCCTCCTCCGCTGCAGTAACCTCGAGGGCCAAATCCACGCCATCACCTCCGAAAATAAAATGCAGCGCAAGACCCTCGAGACAGTCACTGAAAAGTGTCAAGTCTCGAAAGAACCCTCCCGACCCACCACCTACGCCGAAAGAGTCGGAGTCCGCTCCAAAACTGCGGCTCTTTCAAATTTAAAACAGAACCCTCCTAGCGCGATCACGATCCTTCCACAGGATCCCAAGGTCTTCGAATCCAGTGAGAAGACCAAGGAAGCAGTCCTGAAGCTCGTTTCCCCTTCCGAGAACAAATTGCAAATAAAGAGCATCAGGAGGATCCAGGGCAACGGGATCCTAGTCGAGTCCTCTAAAAATTCTGACCTAACCACCCTTCAAGGCAACGCGCAGTTGAAAGCTGCCGGCCTAATAGTAGGAGCCCCGCTAAAGAAAAATCCCAGAATAATATTGTACGACGTCCCGAAACTCGAGAGTGACGAAGCCACACTTAAGGCTATCGTCAACCAGAATCTCGACGGCCCCGAAAAATCTATTTCCCAACAGATCAAACTCGCATTTAAATCAGGCGACAAAAACAGAGATAGATGCAACTGGATTCTAGAAGTGTCTAAACAGGCCCGCGACATCCTCGTCAAGAAAGAGCGAGTCTACGTCGCATGGAATTGTTGCCGCGTCAACGATTACATCGCGGCGACCCGCTGTTACAAGTGCCACAGCTTCGGTCACACGACGAAATACTGCCGCGCCGAGAAAGACATTTGTGGTCATTGCGCCGAGCAAGACCACACTTTCAAAACATGCCCAAACAAGGCCAAACCGTCCTGCTGCCATAATTGCCAGAAAACCGGCAAACCCGCCACCCACTCTGTCACCCACAGCGAATGTCCGGCATACATCGCTGCTATAAATCAGGTCCTCGCTCGCACGGATTATGGTTTATAAACCTAACCACTCCCAATCCATGCCCACCCTTAAAATAGGCCAAGTATCCACTAGACGCAACACGAGTAGCACGCGAATCCTAAAAGTAGCACAAATAAACGCCGGAGGTTCTAAGACAGTAACTGACGAACTCAGACAGATAGCGACAAACAAAAAGATAGATATACTCTTGCTTCAGGAGCCCTACAGTAACGCGAACTCCATCCCAGGCTTCGGAATTACTACAAAAATCATAACCGACAAAAAACGCTTTTCAAAAATCTCTACCGCGGACAAAATTAAATCAGCAATAGTTATTTTCAACACCGAAATAGAAGCCCTTAAGATCGCACAAATAAGCAACACCCATTGCACATGCGTAGAAATCTGCACGAAAGACGACAGATTCTACATAATCAACGCGTATCTCCAATTTTGCGAAAACATAGACTCATACTTAGCCCACCTAGATAAAGCAATTACAACTCTCAAGGGGCATAAAATAATAATTAGCTTAGATTCAAACGCGAACTCCCCCCTCTGGTTCAGCAAACGCACAGATCCTCGAGGAGAGACAATGGAAGATTTCATCTCCCAACACAGACTCTTCGTAGTTAATAAGCCTTCCGCAACCTTCACATTCAACACACCTAGAGGAACTTCTAACATTGATCTCACTCTAGCGTGTGCAAACTCATTCGACAAAATCAGGTGTTGGTCGGTACATGACAGTACGACCACGAGCGACCACAGTCTAATAACCTATTCCATCCAACTATTCCACACTTCTAGCCGACCAGTCAGAACCAATAGGTTCAACGTTAAAAAAGCAGACTGGGACAAATTTCACCACTGTCTCTCCAACAAAACTACAAACGACCCGCCCCCCTTAGAAACCTCAACTCCAGAATCACTCGCCGCGAAAATAGAAAATAAAATCATAACAGCAGCAGAACAATCCATCCCGCAAAAAACACGCTTCCCGAAATCCGTCCCTTGGTGGACTCCGCAACTAAGCAAACTTAGAAAAGAGGTCACTGAGGCAAGACGTATCTATCAAAGAACAAAAACGAAATCGGTAAGGCAATCCTTAGGAGAGTCTTATCGAACCCTCCGAAATAAATATATATCAAAAATTAGATCCGCGAAACTCAAAAGCTGGAGAAACTTCGTCTCCAAGGAAGGAAACGAAAACGCATGGGGAATAACATACAAAATAGCAAACAAAAAACTAAAAGCAGACAAAGTATGCGAAAGTATACAAATACAAGGTGAACAAACAATCACACTACGCGACACAATAGACAAACTCTTAGCCCACCTAGTTCCAGACGATAACACGACCAACGAAACAAACAGACAAATTAACATCCGACTGGAGACGTCGTCACCTCCAGCCACGGAAAATTCTCCCCCATTCTTAAAAACAGACATAGCCACAATAGTAAAATCCCTTAAACCGAATAAAGCCCCCGGACACGACCGACTAGAAAACGTAATCATTGGGCGGGCCTGGACTACCCTACATGGGGAAATCACAGAACTGTTTAATGATTGCCTAACCCACGGCGTATTCCCAAAACAATGGAAGCGTGCTCAGATTCGTGTGCTACTTAAAGGAAAAGAGAAAGAGGAGAGCGATCCTAAGTCCTATAGGCCGATCTCTCTCCTCCCAGTCCTCGGCAAAATTCTGGAAAAGCTTATGGCCAATAAGATCCACTGCCTTCTGCACAACCATGAGCTCACCTCTGATAGACAATTCGGATTCAAACCCGGAAGGTCAACAGAGGACGCCATGGTTGAATTAAGAAAACATGTAACTTACTCTCGGAACAAATATATGATAGGTCTGCTCTTCGACATCTCAGGAGCTTTCGATTCGGTATGGTGGCCCAGCATCCTCTGGAACCTAAAAAATAGAAATTGTCCGCAAAATATATACAAAGTTATTCAAAGTTACCTCTCTGACCGAACAGCAGAGATAGTCACCTCTAGCTTCATATCCCGCAAATCAGTAAACAAAGGTTGCCCTCAAGGTTCTATCCTGGGACCCATGTTCTGGAACTTAATATTCGACGAACTTCTAAATCGCCTAAATAGTCTAGGCCACAAAGTCATTGCTTACGCGGACGACCTAATAGTCCTCACTTCAGGAGACTCTAGATTACAGTTGGAAACAACTGCAAACTCCATCACAGCCACAATCTTAGAATGGTGTAGGGAACAAAAACTCCAAATTTCATCACAGAAATCAGAAATGATTCTGCTAAAAGGCTTTCTAGATATTAGAAGACCTCCCACAGTCAAGATCGGGAACAGCTCGCTTAAAATGAAAAACTCCGTTAAATATCTCGGTGTCAAATTTGGCACAAGATTAAACATAACTCCTCACCTGCAACTAATATCAAATAAAAGCAAAATGATATTTCACGCTCTTGCTACAATTGCCAAAGCCAACTGGGGACTTAACCACAAGACCCTAGCTACTATTTACAACGGAGTCTTTGTTCCTATACTCACCTACGCCGCTGCT
>NW_027477217.1:35000-70000 GCF_051020955.1 Megalopta genalis
CCACAAAATTATAAAAAGTATACGGCTGTGTAGCGGGGATCAAAACGAGTAATTTCATGTATAAAGTTTAATTAATCTCCCAATAGTTTGCCGGGAAACATCGATTATTCCGATCTAGAAAGAGACAGAGATAGTCGATCCGCGTTATGTTAAATATTGCAAGGTTCCCGATTCCACAAAATTATAAAAAGTATACGGCTGTGTAGCGGGGATCAAAACGAGTAATTTCATGTATAAAGTTTAATTAAACTCCCAATAGTTTGCCGGGAAACATCGATTCTTCCGATCTAGAAAGAGACAGAGACAGACGATCCGCGTTATGTTAAATATTTCAAGGTTCCCGATTCCACAAAATTATAAAAAGTATACGGCTGTGTAGCGGGGATCAAAACGAGTAATTTCATGTATAAAGTTTAATTAAACTCCCAATAGTTTGCCGGGAAACATCGATTCTTCCGATCTAGAAAGAGACAGAGACAGACGATCCGCGTTATGTTAAATATTTCAAGGTTCCCGATTCCACAAAATTATAAAAAGTATACGGCTGTGTAGCGGGGATCAAAACGAGTAATTTCATGTATAAAGTTTAATTAAACTCCCAATAGTTTGCCGGGAAACATCGATTCTTCCGATCTAGAAAGAGACAGAGACAGACGATCCGCGTTATGTTAAATATTTCAAGGTTCCCGATTCCACAAAATTATAAAAAGTATACGGCTGTGTAGCGGGGATCAAAACGAGTAATTTCATGTATAAAGTTTAATTAATCTCCCAATAGTTTGCCGGGAAACATCGATTCTCCCGATCTAGAAAGAGACAGAGACAGACGATCCGCGTTATGTTAAATATTTCAAGGTTCCCGATTCCACAAAATTATAAAAAGTATACGGCTGTGTAGCGGGGATCAAAACGAGTAATTTCATGTATAAAGTTTAATTAAACTCCCAATAGTTTGCCGGGAAACATCGATTCTTCCGATCTAGAAAGAGACAGAGACAGACGATCCGCGTTATGTTAAATATTTCAAGGTTCCCGATTCCACAAAATTATAAAAAGTATACGGCTGTGTAGCGGGGATCAAAACGAGTAATTTCATGTATAAAGTTTAATTAAACTCCCAATAGTTTGCCGGGAAACATCGATTCTTCCGATCTAGAAAGAGACAGAGACAGACGATCCGCGTTATGTTAAATATTTCAAGGTTCCCGATTCCACAAAATTATAAAAAGTATACGGCTGTGTAGCGGGGATCAAAACGAGTAATTTCATGTATAAAGTTTAATTAAACTCCCAATAGTTTGCCGGGAAACATCGATTCTTCCGATCTAGAAAGAGACAGAGACAGACGATCCGCGTTATGTTAAATATTTCAAGGTTCCCGATTCCACAAAATTATAAAAAGTATACGGCTGTGTAGCGGGGATCAAAACGAGTAATTTCATGTATAAAGTTTAATTAATCTCCCAATAGTTTGCCGGGAAACATCGATTCTCCCGATCTAGAAAGAGACAGAGACAGACGATCCGCGTTATGTTAAATATTTCAAGGTTCCCGATTCCACAAAATTATAAAAAGTATACGGCTGTGTAGCGGGGATCAAAACGAGTAATTTCATGTATAAAGTTTAATTAAACTCCCAATAGTTTGCCGGGAAACATCGATTCTTCCGATCTAGAAAGAGACAGAGACAGACGATCCGCGTTATGTTAAATATTTCAAGGTTCCCGATTCCACAAAATTATAAAAAGTATACGGCTGTGTAGCAGGGATCAGAACGCGTAATTTCATGTATAAAGTTTAATTAAACTCCCAATAGTTTGTCGGGAAACATCGATAGTTCGATCGCGCGAGAGAGACAGAGAAACGAACAGTCTTTTTTTCGATTTACGGCTAAAATAAATTTTTCTAATTTTTTTCAATAACATATTCCTGCTAAAATAACTTTTTTACATAGGGATTAAGCATTTAGAACGATACATTGTTTAAAATAAGGGCACTTTACTCTTGACATTTTACGGTTTTTTCAATTTTCTGAAAAATCCTATCATTAGATTTTTTTAAAAATACGATATTCTTGCTTAACTAACGTTTCTACATAGGGATTAAGCATTTAGAACGAAATCTAATGTCAGAAAATGGCACTTTACTCTTGACATTTTTCGGTTTTTTCAATTTTCTGGAAAATCCTATCATTAGATTTTTTTAAAAATACGATATTCTTGCTTAACTAACGTTTTTACATAGGGATTAAGCATTTAGAACGAAATCTAATGTAGGAAAATGGTACTTTACTCTTGATCGGTACGTTGGGACTTTGAAAATATTCGGGCGTTCCAATCGCTCGTCTGTTGCATCATAGCGCGTCTCGGCGCAATCGACCGATTCGCTCGATCCATTATTTTCGATTTACGGCTAAAATAAATTTTTCTCATTTTATTCAATAACATATTCCTGCTTAAATAACTTTTTTACATATGGATTAAGCATTTAGAACGATACATTGTTTAAAATAAGGGCACTTTACTCTTGACATTTTACGGTTTTTTCAATTTTCTGAAAAATCCTATCATTAGATTTTTTTAAAAATACGATATTCTTGCTTAACTAACGTTTCTACATAGGGATTAAGCATTTAGAACGAAATCTAATGTCAGAAAATGGCACTTTACTCTTGACATTTTTCGGTTTTTTCAATTTTCTGGGAAATCCTATCATTAGATTTTTTTAAAAATACGATATTCTTGCTTAACTAACGTTTTTACATAGGGATTAAGCATTTAGAACGAAATCTAATGTAGGAAAATGGTACTTTACTCTTGATCGGTACGTTGGGACTTTGAAAATATTCGGGCGTTCCAATCGCTCGTCTGTTGCATCATAGCGCGTCTCGGCGCAATCGACCGATTCGCTCGATCCATTATTTTCGATTTACGGCTAAAATAAATTTTTCTCATTTTATTCAATAACATATTCTTGCTTAAATAACTTTTTTACATAGGGATTAAGCATTTAGAACGATACATTGTTTAAAATAAGGGCACTTTACTCTTGACATTTTACGGTTTTTTCAATTTTCTGAAAAATCCTATCATTAGATTTTTTTTTAAGAATACGATATTCTTGCTTAACTAACGTTTCTACATAGGGATTAAGCATTTAGAACGAAATCTAATGTCAGAAAATGGCACTTTACTCTTGACATTTTTCGGTTTTTTTCAATTTTCTGGAAAATCCTATCATTAGATTTTTTTAAAAATACGATATTCTTGCTTAACTAACGTTTTTACATAGGGATTAAGCATTTAGAACGAAATCTAATGTAGGAAAATGGTACTTTACTCTTGATCGGTACGTTGGGACTTTGAAAATATTCGGGCGTACGCGGCGCGCTCGGCGCTTCGAACAGCTCCGGTGTCCCCATTATTTTCGATTTACGGCTAAAATAAATTTTTCTAATTTTTTTCAATAACATATTCCTGCTAAAATAACTTTTTTACATAGGGATTAAGCATTTAGAACGATACATTGTTTAAAATAAGGGCACTTTACTCTTGACATTTTACGGTTTTTTCAATTTTCTGAAAAATCCTATCATTAGATTTTTTTAAAAATACGATATTCTTGCTTAACTAACGTTTCTACATAGGGATTAAGCATTTAGAACGAAATCTAATGTCAGAAAATGGCACTTTACTCTTGACATTTTACGGTTTTTTCAATTTTCTGGGAAATCCTATCATTAGATTTTTTTAAAAATACGATATTCTTGCTTAACTAACGTTTTTACATAGGGATTAAGCATTTAGAACGAAATCTAATGTAGGAAAATGGTACTTTACTCTTGATCGGTACGTTGGGACTTTGAAAATATTCGGGCGTTCCAATCGCTCGTCTGTTGCATCATAGCGCGTCTCGGCGCAATCGACCGATTCGCTCGATCCATTATTTTCGATTTACGGCTAAAATAAATTTTTCTCATTTTATTCAATAACATATTCCTGCTTAAATAACTTTTTTACATAGGGATTAAGCATTTAGAACGATACATTGTTTAAAATAAGGGCACTTTACTCTTGACATTTTACGGTTTTTTCAATTTTCTGAAAAATCCTATCATTAGATTTTTTTAAAAATACGATATTCTTGCTTAACTAACGTTTCTACATAGGGATTAAGCATTTAGAACGAAATCTAATGTCAGAAAATGGCACTTTACTCTTGACATTTTTCGGTTTTTTCAATTTTCTGGGAAATCCTATCATTAGATTTTTTTAAAAATACGATATTCTTGCTTAACTAACGTTTTTACATAGGGATTAAGCATTTAGAACGAAATCTAATGTAGGAAAATGGTACTTTACTCTTGATCGGTACGTTGGGACTTTGAAAATATTCGGGCGTTCCAATCGCTCGTCTGTTGCATCATAGCGCGTCTCGGCGCAATCGACCGATTCGCTCGATCAATTATTTTCGATTTACGGCTAAAATAAATTTTTCTCATTTTATTCAATAACATATTCCTGCTTAAATAACTTTTTTACATATGGATTAAGCATTTAGAACGATACATTGTTTAAAATAAGGGCACTTTACTCTTGACATTTTACGGTTTTTTCAATTTTCTGAAAAATCCTATCATTAGATTTTTTTTTAAGAATACGATATTCTTGCTTAACTAACGTTTCTACATAGGGATTAAGCATTTAGAACGAAATCTAATGTCAGAAAATGGCACTTTACTCTTGACATTTTTCGGTTTTTTCAATTTTCTGGAAAATCCTATCATTAGATTTTTTTAAAAATACGATATTCTTGCTTAACTAACGTTTTTACATAGGGATTAAGTATTTAGAACGAAATCTAATGTAGGAAAATGGTACTTTACTCTTGATCGGTACGTTGGGACTTTGAAAATATTCGGGCGTACGCGGCGCGCTCGGCGCTTCGAACAGCTCCGGTGTCCCCATTATTTTCGATTTACGGCTAAAATAAATTTTTCTAATTTTTTTCAATAACATATTCCTGCTAAAATAACTTTTTTACATAGGGATTAAGCATTTAGAACGATACATTGTTTAAAATAAGGGCACTTTACTCTTGATATTTTACGGTTTTTTCAATTTTCTGAAAAATCCTATCATTAGATTTTTTTAAAAATACGATATTCTTGCTTAACTAACGTTTCTACATAGGGATTAAGCATTTAGAACGAAATCTAATGTCAGAAAATGGCACTTTACTCTTGACATTTTTCGGTTTTTTCAATTTTCTGGGAAATCCTATCATTAGATTTTTTTAAAAATACGATATTCTTGCTTAACTAACGTTTTTACATAGGGATTAAGCATTTAGAACGAAATCTAATGTAGGAAAATGGTACTTTACTCTTGATCGGTACGTTGGGACTTTGAAAATATTCGGGCGTTCCAATCGCTCGTCTGTTGCATCATAGCGCGTCTCGGCGCAATCGACCGATTCGCTCGATCCATTATTTTCGATTTACGGCTAAAATAAATTTTTCTCATTTTATTCAATAACATATTCCTGCTTAAATAACTTTTTTACATAGGGATTAAGCATTTAGAACGATACATTGTTTAAAATAAGGGCACTTTACTCTTGACATTTTACGGTTTTTTCAATTTTCTGAAAAATCCTATCATTAGATTTTTTTAAAAATACGATATTCTTGCTTAACTAACGTTTCTACATAGGGATTAAGCATTTAGAACGAAATCTAATGTCAGAAAATGGCACTTTACTCTTGACATTTTTCGGTTTTTTCAATTTTCTGGAAAATCCTATCATTAGATTTTTTTAAAAATACGATATTCTTGCTTAACTAACGTTTTTACATAGGGATTAAGCATTTAGAACGAAATCTAATGTAGGAAAATGGTACTTTACTCTTGATCGGTACGTTGGGACTTTGAAAATATTCGGGCGTTCCAATCGCTCGTCTGTTGCATCATAGCGCGTCTCGGCGCAATCGACCGATTCGCTCGATCCATTATTTTCGATTTACGGCTAAAATAAATTTTTCTCATTTTATTCAATAACATATTCCTGCTTAAATAACTTTTTTACATAGGGATTAAGCATTTAGAACGATACATTGTTTAAAATAAGGGCACTTTACTCTTGATATTTTACGGTTTTTTCAATTTTCTGAAAAATCCTATCATTAGATTTTTTTAAGAATACGATATTCTTGCTTAACTAACGTTTTTACATAGGGATTAAGTATTTAGAACGAAATCTAATGTAGGAAAATGGTACTTTACTCTTGATCGGTACGTTGGGACTTTGAAAATATTCGGGCGTACGCGGCGCGCTCGGCGCTTCGAACAGCTCCGGTGTCCCCATTATTTTCGATTTACGGCTAAAATAAATTTTTCTAATTTTTTTCAATAACATATTCCTGCTAAAATAACTTTTTTACATAGGGATTAAGCATTTAGAACGATACATTGTTTAAAATAAGGGCACTTTACTCTTGATATTTTACGGTTTTTTCAATTTTCTGAAAAATCCTATCATTAGATTTTTTTAAAAATACGATATTCTTGCTTAACTAACGTTTCTACATAGGGATTAAGCATTTAGAACGAAATCTAATGTCAGAAAATGGCACTTTACTCTTGACATTTTTCGGTTTTTTCAATTTTCTGGGAAATCCTATCATTAGATTTTTTTAAAAATACGATATTCTTGCTTAACTAACGTTTTTACATAGGGATTAAGCATTTAGAACGAAATCTAATGTCAGAAAATGGCACTTTACTCTTGACATTTTTCGGTTTTTTCAATTTTCTGGAAAATCCTATCATTAGATTTTTTTAAAAATACGATATTCTTGCTTAACTAACGTTTTTACATAGGGATTAAGCATTTAGAACGAAATCTAATGTAGGAAAATGGTACTTTACTCTTGATCGGTACGTTGGGACTTTGAAAATATTCGGGCGTACGCGGCGCGCTCGGCGCTTCGAACAGCTCCGGTGTCCCCATTATTTTCGATTTACGGCTAAAATAAATTTTTCTAATTTTTTTCAATAACATATTCCTGCTAAAATAACTTTTTTACATAGGGATTAAGCATTTAGAACGATACATTGTTTAAAATAAGGGCACTTTACTCTTGATATTTTACGGTTTTTTCAATTTTCTGAAAAATCCTATCATTAGATTTTTTTAAAAATACGGTATTCTTGCTTAACTAACGTTTCTACATAGGGATTAAGCATTTAGAACGAAATCTAATGTCAGAAAATGGCACTTTACTCTTGACATTTTTCGGTTTTTTCAATTTTCTGGGAAATCCTATCATTAGATTTTTTTAAAAATACGATATTCTTGCTTAACTAACGTTTTTACATAGGGATTAAGCATTTAGAACGAAATCTAATGTAGGAAAATGGTACTTTACTCTTGATCGGTACGTTGGGACTTTGAAAATATTCGGGCGTACGCGGCGCGCTCGGCGCTTCGAACAGCTCCGGTGTCCCCATTATTTTCGATTTACGGCTAAAATAAATTTTTCTAATTTTTTTCAATAACATATTCCTGCTAAAATAACTTTTTTACATAGGGATTAAGCATTTAGAACGATACATTGTTTAAAATAAGGGCACTTTACTCTTGATATTTTACGGTTTTTTCAATTTTCTGAAAAATCCTATCATTAGATTTTTTTAAAAATACGGTATTCTTGCTTAACTAACGTTTCTACATAGGGATTAAGCATTTAGAACGAAATCTAATGTCAGAAAATGGCACTTTACTCTTGACATTTTTCGGTTTTTTCAATTTTCTGGGAAATCCTATCATTAGATTTTTTTAAAAATACGATATTCTTGCTTAACTAACGTTTTTACATAGGGATTAAGCATTTAGAACGAAATCTAATGTAGGAAAATGGTACTTTACTCTTGATCGGTACGTTGGGACTTTGAAAATATTCGGGCGTACGCGGCGCGCTCGGCGCTTCGAACAGCTCCGGTGTCCCCATTATTTTCGATTTACGGCTAAAATAAATTTTTCTAATTTTTTTCAATAACATATTCCTGCTAAAATAACTTTTTTACATAGGGATTAAGCATTTAGAACGATACATTGTTTAAAATAAGGGCACTTTACTCTTGATATTTTACGGTTTTTTCAATTTTCTGAAAAATCCTATCATTAGATTTTTTTAAAAATACGATATTCTTGCTTAACTAACGTTTCTACATAGGGATTAAGCATTTAGAACGAAATCTAATGTCAGAAAATGGCACTTTACTCTTGACATTTTTCGGTTTTTTCAATTTTCTGGGAAATCCTATCATTAGATTTTTTTAAAAATACGATATTCTTGCTTAACTAACGTTTTTACATAGGGATTAAGCATTTAGAACGAAATCTAATGTAGGAAAATGGTACTTTACTCTTGATCGGTACGTTGGGACTTTGAAAATATTCGGGCGTTCCAATCGCTCGTCTGTTGCATCATAGCGCGTCTCGGCGCAATCGACCGATTCGCTCGATCCATTATTTTCGATTTACGGCTAAAATAAATTTTTCTCATTTTATTCAATAACATATTCCTGCTTAAATAACTTTTTTACATAGGGATTAAGCATTTAGAACGATACATTGTTTAAAATAAGGGCACTTTACTCTTGACATTTTACGGTTTTTTCAATTTTCTGAAAAATCCTATCATTAGATTTTTTTAAAAATACGATATTCTTGCTTAACTAACGTTTCTACATAGGGATTAAGCATTTAGAACGAAATCTAATGTCAGAAAATGGCACTTTACTCTTGACATTTTTCGGTTTTTTCAATTTTCTGGAAAATCCTATCATTAGATTTTTTTAAAAATACGATATTCTTGCTTAACTAACGTTTTTACATAGGGATTAAGCATTTAGAACGAAATCTAATGTAGGAAAATGGTACTTTACTCTTGATCGGTACGTTGGGACTTTGAAAATATTCGGGCGTTCCAATCGCTCGTCTGTTGCATCATAGCGCGTCTCGGCGCAATCGACCGATTCGCTCGATCCATTATTTTCGATTTACGGCTAAAATAAATTTTTCTCATTTTATTCAATAACATATTCCTGCTTAAATAACTTTTTTACATAGGGATTAAGCATTTAGAACGATACATTGTTTAAAATAAGGGCACTTTACTCTTGATATTTTACGGTTTTTTCAATTTTCTGAAAAATCCTATCATTAGATTTTTTTTAAAAATACGATATTCTTGCTTAACTAACGTTTCTACATAGGGATTAAGCATTTAGAACGAAATCTAATGTCAGAAAATGGCACTTTACTCTTGACATTTTTCGGTTTTTTCAATTTTCTGGGAAATCCTATCATTAGATTTTTTTAAAAATACGATATTCTTGCTTAACTAACGTTTTTACATAGGGATTAAGCATTTAGAACGAAATCTAATGTAGGAAAATGGTACTTTACTCTTGATCGGTACGTTGGGACTTTGAAAATATTCGGGCGTTCCAATCGCTCGTCTGTTGCATCATAGCGCGTCTCGGCGCAATCGACCGATTCGCTCGATCCATTATTTTCGATTTACGGCTAAAATAAATTTTTCTCATTTTATTCAATAACATATTCTTGCTTAAATAACTTTTTTACATAGGGATTAAGCATTTAGAACGATACATTGTTTAAAATAAGGGCACTTTACTCTTGACATTTTACGGTTTTTTCAATTTTCTGAAAAATCCTATCATTAGATTTTTTTAAGAATACGATATTCTTGCTTAACTAACGTTTCTACATAGGGATTAAGCATTTAGAACGAAATCTAATGTCAGAAAATGGCACTTTACTCTTGACATTTTTCGGTTTTTTCAATTTTCTGGAAAATCCTATCAATAGATTTTTTTAAAAATACGATATTCTTGCTTAACTAACGTTTTTACATAGGGATTAAGTATTTAGAACGAAATCTAATGTAGGAAAATGGTACTTTACTCTTGATCGGTACGTTGGGACTTTGAAAATATTCGGGCGTACGCGGCGCGCTCGGCGCTTCGAACAGCTCCGGTGTCCCCATTATTTTCGATTTACGGCTAAAATAAATTTTTCTAATTTTTTTCAATAACATATTCCTGCTAAAATAACTTTTTTACATAGGGATTAAGCATTTAGAACGATACATTGTTTAAAATAAGGGCACTTTACTCTTGATATTTTACGGTTTTTTCAATTTTCTGAAAAATCCTATCATTAGATTTTTTTAAAAATACGGTATTCTTGCTTAACTAACGTTTCTACATAGGGATTAAGCATTTAGAACGAAATCTAATGTCAGAAAATGGCACTTTACTCTTGACATTTTTCGGTTTTTTCAATTTTCTGGGAAATCCTATCATTAGATTTTTTTAAAAATACGATATTCTTGCTTAACTAACGTTTTTACATAGGGATTAAGCATTTAGAACGAAATCTAATGTAGGAAAATGGTACTTTACTTTTGATCGGTACGTTGGGACTTTGAAAATATTCGGGCGTACGCGGCGCGCTCGGCGCTTCGAACAGCTCCGGTGTCCCCATTATTTTCGATTTACGGCTAAAATAAATTTTTCTAATTTTTTTCAATAACATATTCCTGCTAAAATAACTTTTTTACATAGGGATTAAGCATTTAGAACGATACATTGTTTAAAATAAGGGCACTTTACTCTTGATATTTTACGGTTTTTTCAATTTTCTGAAAAATCCTATCATTAGATTTTTTTAAAAATACGATATTCTTGCTTAACTAACGTTTCTACATAGGGATTAAGCATTTAGAACGAAATCTAATGTCAGAAAATGGCACTTTACTCTTGACATTTTTCGGTTTTTTCAATTTTCTGGGAAATCCTATCATTAGATTTTTTTAAAAATACGATATTCTTGCTTAACTAACGTTTTTACATAGGGATTAAGCATTTAGAACGAAATCTAATGTAGGAAAATGGTACTTTACTCTTGATCGGTACGTTGGGACTTTGAAAATATTCGGGCGTTCCAATCGCTCGTCTGTTGCATCATAGCGCGTCTCGGCGCAATCGACCGATTCGCTCGATCCATTATTTTCGATTTACGGCTAAAATAAATTTTTCTCATTTTATTCAATAACATATTCCTGCTTAAATAACTTTTTTACATAGGGATTAAGCATTTAGAACGATACATTGTTTAAAATAAGGGCACTTTACTCTTGACATTTTACGGTTTTTTCAATTTTCTGAAAAATCCTATCATTAGATTTTTTTAAAAATACGATATTCTTGCTTAACTAACGTTTCTACATAGGGATTAAGCATTTAGAACGAAATCTAATGTCAGAAAATGGCACTTTACTCTTGACATTTTTCGGTTTTTTCAATTTTCTGGAAAATCCTATCATTAGATTTTTTTAAAAATACGATATTCTTGCTTAACTAACGTTTTTACATAGGGATTAAGCATTTAGAACGAAATCTAATGTAGGAAAATGGTACTTTACTCTTGATCGGTACGTTGGGACTTTGAAAATATTCGGGCGTTCCAATCGCTCGTCTGTTGCATCATAGCGCGTCTCGGCGCAATCGACCGATTCGCTCGATCCATTATTTTCGATTTACGGCTAAAATAAATTTTTCTCATTTTATTCAATAACATATTCCTGCTTAAATAACTTTTTTACATAGGGATTAAGCATTTAGAACGATACATTGTTTAAAATAAGGGCACTTTACTCTTGATATTTTACGGTTTTTTCAATTTTCTGAAAAATCCTATCATTAGATTTTTTTTAAAAATACGATATTCTTGCTTAACTAACGTTTCTACATAGGGATTAAGCATTTAGAACGAAATCTAATGTCAGAAAATGGCACTTTACTCTTGACATTTTTCGGTTTTTTCAATTTTCTGGGAAATCCTATCATTAGATTTTTTTAAAAATACGATATTCTTGCTTAACTAACGTTTTTACATAGGGATTAAGCATTTAGAACGAAATCTAATGTAGGAAAATGGTACTTTACTCTTGATCGGTACGTTGGGACTTTGAAAATATTCGGGCGTTCCAATCGCTCGTCTGTTGCATCATAGCGCGTCTCGGCGCAATCGACCGATTCGCTCGATCCATTATTTTCGATTTACGGCTAAAATAAATTTTTCTCATTTTATTCAATAACATATTCTTGCTTAAATAACTTTTTTACATAGGGATTAAGCATTTAGAACGATACATTGTTTAAAATAAGGGCACTTTACTCTTGACATTTTACGGTTTTTTCAATTTTCTGAAAAATCCTATCATTAGATTTTTTTAAGAATACGATATTCTTGCTTAACTAACGTTTCTACATAGGGATTAAGCATTTAGAACGAAATCTAATGTCAGAAAATGGCACTTTACTCTTGACATTTTTCGGTTTTTTCAATTTTCTGGAAAATCCTATCATTAGATTTTTTTAAAAATACGATATTCTTGCTTAACTAACGTTTTTACATAGGGATTAAGTATTTAGAACGAAATCTAATGTAGGAAAATGGTACTTTACTCTTGATCGGTACGTTGGGACTTTGAAAATATTCGGGCGTACGCGGCGCGCTCGGCGCTTCGAACAGCTCCGGTGTCCCCATTATTTTCGATTTACGGCTAAAATAAATTTTTCTAATTTTTTTCAATAACATATTCCTGCTAAAATAACTTTTTTACATAGGGATTAAGCATTTAGAACGATACATTGTTTAAAATAAGGGCACTTTACTCTTGATATTTTACGGTTTTTTCAATTTTCTGAAAAATCCTATCATTAGATTTTTTTAAAAATACGATATTCTTGCTTAACTAACGTTTCTACATAGGGATTAAGCATTTAGAACGAAATCTAATGTCAGAAAATGGCACTTTACTCTTGACATTTTTCGGTTTTTTCAATTTTCTGGGAAATCCTATCATTAGATTTTTTTAAAAATACGATATTCTTGCTTAACTAACGTTTTTACATAGGGATTAAGCATTTAGAACGAAATCTAATGTAGGAAAATGGTACTTTACTCTTGATCGGTACGTTGGGACTTTGAAAATATTCGGGCGTTCCAATCGCTCGTCTGTTGCATCATAGCGCGTCTCGGCGCAATCGACCGATTCGCTCGATCCATTATTTTCGATTTACGGCTAAAATAAATTTTTCTCATTTTATTCAATAACATATTCCTGCTTAAATAACTTTTTTACATAGGGATTAAGCATTTAGAACGATACATTGTTTAAAATAAGGGCACTTTACTCTTGACATTTTACGGTTTTTTCAATTTTCTGAAAAATCCTATCATTAGATTTTTTTAAAAATACGATATTCTTGCTTAACTAACGTTTCTACATAGGGATTAAGCATTTAGAACGAAATCTAATGTCAGAAAATGGCACTTTACTCTTGACATTTTTCGGTTTTTTCAATTTTCTGGAAAATCCTATCATTAGATTTTTTTAAAAATACGATATTCTTGCTTAACTAACGTTTTTACATAGGGATTAAGCATTTAGAACGAAATCTAATGTAGGAAAATGGTACTTTACTCTTGATCGGTACGTTGGGACTTTGAAAATATTCGGGCGTTCCAATCGCTCGTCTGTTGCATCATAGCGCGTCTCGGCGCAATCGACCGATTCGCTCGATCCATTATTTTCGATTTACGGCTAAAATAAATTTTTCTCATTTTATTCAATAACATATTCCTGCTTAAATAACTTTTTTACATATGGATTAAGCATTTAGAACGATACATTGTTTAAAATAAGGGCACTTTACTCTTGACATTTTACGGTTTTTTCAATTTTCTGAAAAATCCTATCATTAGATTTTTTTAAAAATACGATATTCTTGCTTAACTAACGTTTCTACATAGGGATTAAGCATTTAGAACGAAATCTAATGTCAGAAAATGGCACTTTACTCTTGACATTTTTCGGTTTTTTCAATTTTCTGGGAAATCCTATCATTAGATTTTTTTAAAAATACGATATTCTTGCTTAACTAACGTTTCTACATAGGGATTAAGCATTTAGAACGAAATCTAATGTCAGAAAATGGCACTTTACTCTTGACATTTTTCGGTTTTTTCAATTTTCTGGAAAATCCTATCATTAGATTTTTTTAAAAATACGATATTCTTGCTTAACTAACGTTTTTACATAGGGATTAAGCATTTAGAACGAAATCTAATGTAGGAAAATGGTACTTTACTCTTGATCGGTACGTTGGGACTTTGAAAATATTCGGGCGTTCCAATCGCTCGTCTGTTGCATCATAGCGCGTCTCGGCGCAATCGACCGATTCGCTCGATCCATTATTTTCGATTTACGGCTAAAATAAATTTTTCTCATTTTATTCAATAACATATTCCTGCTTAAATAACTTTTTTACATAGGGATTAAGCATTTAGAACGATACATTGTTTAAAATAAGGGCACTTTACTCTTGATATTTTACGGTTTTTTCAATTTTCTGAAAAATCCTATCATTAGATTTTTTTTAAAAATACGATATTCTTGCTTAACTAACGTTTCTACATAGGGATTAAGCATTTAGAACGAAATCTAATGTCAGAAAATGGCACTTTACTCTTGACATTTTTCGGTTTTTTCAATTTTCTGGGAAATCCTATCATTAGATTTTTTTAAAAATACGATATTCTTGCTTAACTAACGTTTTTACATAGGGATTAAGCATTTAGAACGAAATCTAATGTAGGAAAATGGTACTTTACTCTTGATCGGTACGTTGGGACTTTGAAAATATTCGGGCGTTCCAATCGCTCGTCTGTTGCATCATAGCGCGTCTCGGCGCAATCGACCGATTCGCTCGATCCATTATTTTCGATTTACGGCTAAAATAAATTTTTCTCATTTTATTCAATAACATATTCCTGCTTAAATAACTTTTTTACATAGGGATTAAGCATTTAGAACGATACATTGTTTAAAATAAGGGCACTTTACTCTTGACATTTTACGGTTTTTTCAATTTTCTGAAAAATCCTATCATTAGATTTTTTTAAAAATACGATATTCTTGCTTAACTAACGTTTCTACATAGGGATTAAGCATTTAGAACGAAATCTAATGTCAGAAAATGGCACTTTACTCTTGACATTTTTCGGTTTTTTCAATTTTCTGGAAAATCCTATCATTAGATTTTTTTAAAAATACGATATTCTTGCTTAACTAACGTTTTTACATAGGGATTAAGCATTTAGAACGAAATCTAATGTAGGAAAATGGTACTTTACTCTTGATCGGTACGTTGGGACTTTGAAAATATTCGGGCGTTCCAATCGCTCGTCTGTTGCATCATAGCGCGTCTCGGCGCAATCGACCGATTCGCTCGATCCATTATTTTCGATTTACGGCTAAAATAAATTTTTCTCATTTTATTCAATAACATATTCCTGCTTAAATAACTTTTTTACATAGGGATTAAGCATTTAGAACGATACATTGTTTAAAATAAGGGCACTTTACTCTTGATATTTTACGGTTTTTTCAATTTTCTGAAAAATCCTATCATTAGATTTTTTTTAAAAATACGATATTCTTGCTTAACTAACGTTTCTACATAGGGATTAAGCATTTAGAACGAAATCTAATGTCAGAAAATGGCACTTTACTCTTGACATTTTTCGGTTTTTTCAATTTTCTGGGAAATCCTATCATTAGATTTTTTTAAAAATACGATATTCTTGCTTAACTAACGTTTTTACATAGGGATTAAGCATTTAGAACGAAATCTAATGTAGGAAAATGGTACTTTACTCTTGATCGGTACGTTGGGACTTTGAAAATATTCGGGCGTTCCAATCGCTCGTCTGTTGCATCATAGCGCGTCTCGGCGCAATCGACCGATTCGCTCGATCCATTATTTTCGATTTACGGCTAAAATAAATTTTTCTCATTTTATTCAATAACATATTCTTGCTTAAATAACTTTTTTACATAGGGATTAAGCATTTAGAACGATACATTGTTTAAAATAAGGGCACTTTACTCTTGACATTTTACGGTTTTTTCAATTTTCTGAAAAATCCTATCATTAGATTTTTTTAAGAATACGATATTCTTGCTTAACTAACGTTTCTACATAGGGATTAAGCATTTAGAACGAAATCTAATGTCAGAAAATGGCACTTTACTCTTGACATTTTTCGGTTTTTTCAATTTTCTGGAAAATCCTATCATTAGATTTTTTTAAAAATACGATATTCTTGCTTAACTAACGTTTTTACATAGGGATTAAGTATTTAGAACGAAATCTAATGTAGGAAAATGGTACTTTACTCTTGATCGGTACGTTGGGACTTTGAAAATATTCGGGCGTACGCGGCGCGCTCGGCGCTTCGAACAGCTCCGGTGTCCCCATTATTTTCGATTTACGGCTAAAATAAATTTTTCTAATTTTTTTCAATAACATATTCCTGCTAAAATAACTTTTTTACATAGGGATTAAGCATTTAGAACGATACATTGTTTAAAATAAGGGCACTTTACTCTTGATATTTTACGGTTTTTTCAATTTTCTGAAAAATCCTATCATTAGATTTTTTTAAAAATACGATATTCTTGCTTAACTAACGTTTCTACATAGGGATTAAGCATTTAGAACGAAATCTAATGTCAGAAAATGGCACTTTACTCTTGACATTTTTCGGTTTTTTCAATTTTCTGGGAAATCCTATCATTAGATTTTTTTAAAAATACGATATTCTTGCTTAACTAACGTTTTTACATAGGGATTAAGCATTTAGAACGAAATCTAATGTAGGAAAATGGTACTTTACTCTTGATCGGTACGTTGGGACTTTGAAAATATTCGGGCGTTCCAATCGCTCGTCTGTTGCATCATAGCGCGTCTCGGCGCAATCGACCGATTCGCTCGATCCATTATTTTCGATTTACGGCTAAAATAAATTTTTCTCATTTTATTCAATAACATATTCCTGCTTAAATAACTTTTTTACATAGGGATTAAGCATTTAGAACGATACATTGTTTAAAATAAGGGCACTTTACTCTTGACATTTTACGGTTTTTTCAATTTTCTGAAAAATCCTATCATTAGATTTTTTTAAAAATACGATATTCTTGCTTAACTAACGTTTCTACATAGGGATTAAGCATTTAGAACGAAATCTAATGTCAGAAAATGGCACTTTACTCTTGACATTTTTCGGTTTTTTCAATTTTCTGGAAAATCCTATCATTAGATTTTTTTAAAAATACGATATTCTTGCTTAACTAACGTTTTTACATAGGGATTAAGCATTTAGAACGAAATCTAATGTAGGAAAATGGTACTTTACTCTTGATCGGTACGTTGGGACTTTGAAAATATTCGGGCGTTCCAATCGCTCGTCTGTTGCATCATAGCGCGTCTCGGCGCAATCGACCGATTCGCTCGATCCATTATTTTCGATTTACGGCTAAAATAAATTTTTCTCATTTTATTCAATAACATATTCCTGCTTAAATAACTTTTTTACATATGGATTAAGCATTTAGAACGATACATTGTTTAAAATAAGGGCACTTTACTCTTGACATTTTACGGTTTTTTCAATTTTCTGAAAAATCCTATCATTAGATTTTTTTAAAAATACGATATTCTTGCTTAACTAACGTTTCTACATAGGGATTAAGCATTTAGAACGAAATCTAATGTCAGAAAATGGCACTTTACTCTTGACATTTTTCGGTTTTTTCAATTTTCTGGGAAATCCTATCATTAGATTTTTTTAAAAATACGATATTCTTGCTTAACTAACGTTTTTACATAGGGATTAAGCATTTAGAACGAAATCTAATGTAGGAAAATGGTACTTTACTCTTGATCGGTACGTTGGGACTTTGAAAATATTCGGGCGTACGCGGCGCGCTCGGCGCTTCGAACAGCTCCGGTGTCCCCATTATTTTCGATTTACGGCTAAAATAAATTTTTCTAATTTTTTTCAATAACATATTCCTGCTAAAATAACTTTTTTACATAGGGATTAAGCATTTAGAACGATACATTGTTTAAAATAAGGGCACTTTACTCTTGATATTTTACGGTTTTTTCAATTTTCTGAAAAATCCTATCATTAGATTTTTTTAAAAATACGATATTCTTGCTTAACTAACGTTTCTACATAGGGATTAAGCATTTAGAACGAAATCTAATGTCAGAAAATGGCACTTTACTCTTGACATTTTTCGGTTTTTTCAATTTTCTGGGAAATCCTATCATTAGATTTTTTTAAAAATACGATATTCTTGCTTAACTAACGTTTTTACATAGGGATTAAGCATTTAGAACGAAATCTAATGTAGGAAAATGGTACTTTACTCTTGATCGGTACGTTGGGACTTTGAAAATATTCGGGCGTTCCAATCGCTCGTCTGTTGCATCATAGCGCGTCTCGGCGCAATCGACCGATTCGCTCGATCCATTATTTTCGATTTACGGCTAAAATAAATTTTTCTCATTTTATTCAATAACATATTCCTGCTTAAATAACTTTTTTACATAGGGATTAAGCATTTAGAACGATACATTGTTTAAAATAAGGGCACTTTACTCTTGACATTTTACGGTTTTTTCAATTTTCTGAAAAATCCTATCATTAGATTTTTTTAAAAATACGATATTCTTGCTTAACTAACGTTTCTACATAGGGATTAAGCATTTAGAACGAAATCTAATGTCAGAAAATGGCACTTTACTCTTGACATTTTTCGGTTTTTTCAATTTTCTGGAAAATCCTATCATTAGATTTTTTTAAAAATACGATATTCTTGCTTAACTAACGTTTTTACATAGGGATTAAGCATTTAGAACGAAATCTAATGTAGGAAAATGGTACTTTACTCTTGATCGGTACGTTGGGACTTTGAAAATATTCGGGCGTTCCAATCGCTCGTCTGTTGCATCATAGCGCGTCTCGGCGCAATCGACCGATTCGCTCGATCCATTATTTTCGATTTACGGCTAAAATAAATTTTTCTCATTTTATTCAATAACATATTCCTGCTTAAATAACTTTTTTACATAGGGATTAAGCATTTAGAACGATACATTGTTTAAAATAAGGGCACTTTACTCTTGATATTTTACGGTTTTTTCAATTTTCTGAAAAATCCTATCATTAGATTTTTTTTAAAAATACGATATTCTTGCTTAACTAACGTTTCTACATAGGGATTAAGCATTTAGAACGAAATCTAATGTCAGAAAATGGCACTTTACTCTTGACATTTTTCGGTTTTTTCAATTTTCTGGGAAATCCTATCATTAGATTTTTTTAAAAATACGATATTCTTGCTTAACTAACGTTTTTACATAGGGATTAAGCATTTAGAACGAAATCTAATGTAGGAAAATGGTACTTTACTCTTGATCGGTACGTTGGGACTTTGAAAATATTCGGGCGTTCCAATCGCTCGTCTGTTGCATCATAGCGCGTCTCGGCGCAATCGACCGATTCGCTCGATCCATTATTTTCGATTTACGGCTAAAATAAATTTTTCTCATTTTATTCAATAACATATTCTTGCTTAAATAACTTTTTTACATAGGGATTAAGCATTTAGAACGATACATTGTTTAAAATAAGGGCACTTTACTCTTGACATTTTACGGTTTTTTCAATTTTCTGAAAAATCCTATCATTAGATTTTTTTAAGAATACGATATTCTTGCTTAACTAACGTTTCTACATAGGGATTAAGCATTTAGAACGAAATCTAATGTCAGAAAATGGCACTTTACTCTTGACATTTTTCGGTTTTTTCAATTTTCTGGAAAATCCTATCATTAGATTTTTTTAAAAATACGATATTCTTGCTTAACTAACGTTTTTACATAGGGATTAAGTATTTAGAACGAAATCTAATGTAGGAAAATGGTACTTTACTCTTGATCGGTACGTTGGGACTTTGAAAATATTCGGGCGTACGCGGCGCGCTCGGCGCTTCGAACAGCTCCGGTGTCCCCATTATTTTCGATTTACGGCTAAAATAAATTTTTCTAATTTTTTTCAATAACATATTCCTGCTAAAATAACTTTTTTACATAGGGATTAAGCATTTAGAACGATACATTGTTTAAAATAAGGGCACTTTACTCTTGATATTTTACGGTTTTTTCAATTTTCTGAAAAATCCTATCATTAGATTTTTTTAAAAATACGATATTCTTGCTTAACTAACGTTTCTACATAGGGATTAAGCATTTAGAACGAAATCTAATGTCAGAAAATGGCACTTTACTCTTGACATTTTTCGGTTTTTTCAATTTTCTGGGAAATCCTATCATTAGATTTTTTTAAAAATACGATATTCTTGCTTAACTAACGTTTTTACATAGGGATTAAGCATTTAGAACGAAATCTAATGTAGGAAAATGGTACTTTACTCTTGATCGGTACGTTGGGACTTTGAAAATATTCGGGCGTTCCAATCGCTCGTCTGTTGCATCATAGCGCGTCTCGGCGCAATCGACCGATTCGCTCGATCCATTATTTTCGATTTACGGCTAAAATAAATTTTTCTCATTTTATTCAATAACATATTCCTGCTTAAATAACTTTTTTACATAGGGATTAAGCATTTAGAACGATACATTGTTTAAAATAAGGGCACTTTACTCTTGACATTTTACGGTTTTTTCAATTTTCTGAAAAATCCTATCATTAGATTTTTTTAAAAATACGATATTCTTGCTTAACTAACGTTTCTACATAGGGATTAAGCATTTAGAACGAAATCTAATGTCAGAAAATGGCACTTTACTCTTGACATTTTTCGGTTTTTTCAATTTTCTGGAAAATCCTATCATTAGATTTTTTTAAAAATACGATATTCTTGCTTAACTAACGTTTTTACATAGGGATTAAGCATTTAGAACGAAATCTAATGTAGGAAAATGGTACTTTACTCTTGATCGGTACGTTGGGACTTTGAAAATATTCGGGCGTTCCAATCGCTCGTCTGTTGCATCATAGCGCGTCTCGGCGCAATCGACCGATTCGCTCGATCCATTATTTTCGATTTACGGCTAAAATAAATTTTTCTCATTTTATTCAATAACATATTCCTGCTTAAATAACTTTTTTACATATGGATTAAGCATTTAGAACGATACATTGTTTAAAATAAGGGCACTTTACTCTTGACATTTTACGGTTTTTTCAATTTTCTGAAAAATCCTATCATTAGATTTTTTTAAAAATACGATATTCTTGCTTAACTAACGTTTCTACATAGGGATTAAGCATTTAGAACGAAATCTAATGTCAGAAAATGGCACTTTACTCTTGACATTTTTCGGTTTTTTCAATTTTCTGGGAAATCCTATCATTAGATTTTTTTAAAAATACGATATTCTTGCTTAACTAACGTTTCTACATAGGGATTAAGCATTTAGAACGAAATCTAATGTCAGAAAATGGCACTTTACTCTTGACATTTTTCGGTTTTTTCAATTTTCTGGAAAATCCTATCATTAGATTTTTTTAAAAATACGATATTCTTGCTTAACTAACGTTTTTACATAGGGATTAAGCATTTAGAACGAAATCTAATGTAGGAAAATGGTACTTTACTCTTGATCGGTACGTTGGGACTTTGAAAATATTCGGGCGTTCCAATCGCTCGTCTGTTGCATCATAGCGCGTCTCGGCGCAATCGACCGATTCGCTCGATCCATTATTTTCGATTTACGGCTAAAATAAATTTTTCTCATTTTATTCAATAACATATTCCTGCTTAAATAACTTTTTTACATAGGGATTAAGCATTTAGAACGATACATTGTTTAAAATAAGGGCACTTTACTCTTGATATTTTACGGTTTTTTCAATTTTCTGAAAAATCCTATCATTAGATTTTTTTTAAAAATACGATATTCTTGCTTAACTAACGTTTCTACATAGGGATTAAGCATTTAGAACGAAATCTAATGTCAGAAAATGGCACTTTACTCTTGACATTTTTCGGTTTTTTCAATTTTCTGGGAAATCCTATCATTAGATTTTTTTAAAAATACGATATTCTTGCTTAACTAACGTTTTTACATAGGGATTAAGCATTTAGAACGAAATCTAATGTAGGAAAATGGTACTTTACTCTTGATCGGTACGTTGGGACTTTGAAAATATTCGGGCGTTCCAATCGCTCGTCTGTTGCATCATAGCGCGTCTCGGCGCAATCGACCGATTCGCTCGATCCATTATTTTCGATTTACGGCTAAAATAAATTTTTCTCATTTTATTCAATAACATATTCCTGCTTAAATAACTTTTTTACATAGGGATTAAGCATTTAGAACGATACATTGTTTAAAATAAGGGCACTTTACTCTTGACATTTTACGGTTTTTTCAATTTTCTGAAAAATCCTATCATTAGATTTTTTTAAAAATACGATATTCTTGCTTAACTAACGTTTCTACATAGGGATTAAGCATTTAGAACGAAATCTAATGTCAGAAAATGGCACTTTACTCTTGACATTTTTCGGTTTTTTCAATTTTCTGGAAAATCCTATCATTAGATTTTTTTAAAAATACGATATTCTTGCTTAACTAACGTTTTTACATAGGGATTAAGCATTTAGAACGAAATCTAATGTAGGAAAATGGTACTTTACTCTTGATCGGTACGTTGGGACTTTGAAAATATTCGGGCGTTCCAATCGCTCGTCTGTTGCATCATAGCGCGTCTCGGCGCAATCGACCGATTCGCTCGATCCATTATTTTCGATTTACGGCTAAAATAAATTTTTCTCATTTTATTCAATAACATATTCCTGCTTAAATAACTTTTTTACATAGGGATTAAGCATTTAGAACGATACATTGTTTAAAATAAGGGCACTTTACTCTTGATATTTTACGGTTTTTTCAATTTTCTGAAAAATCCTATCATTAGATTTTTTTTAAAAATACGATATTCTTGCTTAACTAACGTTTCTACATAGGGATTAAGCATTTAGAACGAAATCTAATGTCAGAAAATGGCACTTTACTCTTGACATTTTTCGGTTTTTTCAATTTTCTGGGAAATCCTATCATTAGATTTTTTTAAAAATACGATATTCTTGCTTAACTAACGTTTTTACATAGGGATTAAGCATTTAGAACGAAATCTAATGTAGGAAAATGGTACTTTACTCTTGATCGGTACGTTGGGACTTTGAAAATATTCGGGCGTTCCAATCGCTCGTCTGTTGCATCATAGCGCGTCTCGGCGCAATCGACCGATTCGCTCGATCCATTATTTTCGATTTACGGCTAAAATAAATTTTTCTCATTTTATTCAATAACATATTCTTGCTTAAATAACTTTTTTACATAGGGATTAAGCATTTAGAACGATACATTGTTTAAAATAAGGGCACTTTACTCTTGACATTTTACGGTTTTTTCAATTTTCTGAAAAATCCTATCATTAGATTTTTTTAAGAATACGATATTCTTGCTTAACTAACGTTTCTACATAGGGATTAAGCATTTAGAACGAAATCTAATGTCAGAAAATGGCACTTTACTCTTGACATTTTTCGGTTTTTTCAATTTTCTGGAAAATCCTATCATTAGATTTTTTTAAAAATACGATATTCTTGCTTAACTAACGTTTTTACATAGGGATTAAGTATTTAGAACGAAATCTAATGTAGGAAAATGGTACTTTACTCTTGATCGGTACGTTGGGACTTTGAAAATATTCGGGCGTACGCGGCGCGCTCGGCGCTTCGAACAGCTCCGGTGTCCCCATTATTTTCGATTTACGGCTAAAATAAATTTTTCTAATTTTTTTCAATAACATATTCCTGCTAAAATAACTTTTTTACATAGGGATTAAGCATTTAGAACGATACATTGTTTAAAATAAGGGCACTTTACTCTTGATATTTTACGGTTTTTTCAATTTTCTGAAAAATCCTATCATTAGATTTTTTTAAAAATACGATATTCTTGCTTAACTAACGTTTCTACATAGGGATTAAGCATTTAGAACGAAATCTAATGTCAGAAAATGGCACTTTACTCTTGACATTTTTCGGTTTTTTCAATTTTCTGGGAAATCCTATCATTAGATTTTTTTAAAAATACGATATTCTTGCTTAACTAACGTTTTTACATAGGGATTAAGCATTTAGAACGAAATCTAATGTAGGAAAATGGTACTTTACTCTTGATCGGTACGTTGGGACTTTGAAAATATTCGGGCGTTCCAATCGCTCGTCTGTTGCATCATAGCGCGTCTCGGCGCAATCGACCGATTCGCTCGATCCATTATTTTCGATTTACGGCTAAAATAAATTTTTCTCATTTTATTCAATAACATATTCCTGCTTAAATAACTTTTTTACATAGGGATTAAGCATTTAGAACGATACATTGTTTAAAATAAGGGCACTTTACTCTTGACATTTTACGGTTTTTTCAATTTTCTGAAAAATCCTATCATTAGATTTTTTTAAAAATACGATATTCTTGCTTAACTAACGTTTCTACATAGGGATTAAGCATTTAGAACGAAATCTAATGTCAGAAAATGGCACTTTACTCTTGACATTTTTCGGTTTTTTCAATTTTCTGGAAAATCCTATCATTAGATTTTTTTAAAAATACGATATTCTTGCTTAACTAACGTTTTTACATAGGGATTAAGCATTTAGAACGAAATCTAATGTAGGAAAATGGTACTTTACTCTTGATCGGTACGTTGGGACTTTGAAAATATTCGGGCGTTCCAATCGCTCGTCTGTTGCATCATAGCGCGTCTCGGCGCAATCGACCGATTCGCTCGATCCATTATTTTCGATTTACGGCTAAAATAAATTTTTCTCATTTTATTCAATAACATATTCCTGCTTAAATAACTTTTTTACATATGGATTAAGCATTTAGAACGATACATTGTTTAAAATAAGGGCACTTTACTCTTGACATTTTACGGTTTTTTCAATTTTCTGAAAAATCCTATCATTAGATTTTTTTAAAAATACGATATTCTTGCTTAACTAACGTTTCTACATAGGGATTAAGCATTTAGAACGAAATCTAATGTCAGAAAATGGCACTTTACTCTTGACATTTTTCGGTTTTTTCAATTTTCTGGGAAATCCTATCATTAGATTTTTTTAAAAATACGATATTCTTGCTTAACTAACGTTTTTACATAGGGATTAAGCATTTAGAACGAAATCTAATGTAGGAAAATGGTACTTTACTCTTGATCGGTACGTTGGGACTTTGAAAATATTCGGGCGTTCCAATCGCTCGTCTGTTGCATCATAGCGCGTCTCGGCGCAATCGACCGATTCGCTCGATCCATTATTTTCGATTTACGGCTAAAATAAATTTTTCTCATTTTATTCAATAACATATTCTTGCTTAAATAACTTTTTTACATAGGGATTAAGCATTTAGAACGATACATTGTTTAAAATAAGGGCACTTTACTCTTGACATTTTACGGTTTTTTCAATTTTCTGAAAAATCCTATCATTAGATTTTTTTTTAAGAATACGATATTCTTGCTTAACTAACGTTTCTACATAGGGATTAAGCATTTAGAACGAAATCTAATGTCAGAAAATGGCACTTTACTCTTGACATTTTTCGGTTTTTTTCAATTTTCTGGAAAATCCTATCATTAGATTTTTTTAAAAATACGATATTCTTGCTTAACTAACGTTTTTACATAGGGATTAAGCATTTAGAACGAAATCTAATGTAGGAAAATGGTACTTTACTCTTGATCGGTACGTTGGGACTTTGAAAATATTCGGGCGTACGCGGCGCGCTCGGCGCTTCGAACAGCTCCGGTGTCCCCATTATTTTCGATTTACGGCTAAAATAAATTTTTCTAATTTTTTTCAATAACATATTCCTGCTAAAATAACTTTTTTACATAGGGATTAAGCATTTAGAACGATACATTGTTTAAAATAAGGGCACTTTACTCTTGACATTTTACGGTTTTTTCAATTTTCTGAAAAATCCTATCATTAGATTTTTTTAAAAATACGATATTCTTGCTTAACTAACGTTTCTACATAGGGATTAAGCATTTAGAACGAAATCTAATGTCAGAAAATGGCACTTTACTCTTGACATTTTACGGTTTTTTCAATTTTCTGGGAAATCCTATCATTAGATTTTTTTAAAAATACGATATTCTTGCTTAACTAACGTTTTTACATAGGGATTAAGCATTTAGAACGAAATCTAATGTAGGAAAATGGTACTTTACTCTTGATCGGTACGTTGGGACTTTGAAAATATTCGGGCGTTCCAATCGCTCGTCTGTTGCATCATAGCGCGTCTCGGCGCAATCGACCGATTCGCTCGATCCATTATTTTCGATTTACGGCTAAAATAAATTTTTCTCATTTTATTCAATAACATATTCCTGCTTAAATAACTTTTTTACATAGGGATTAAGCATTTAGAACGATACATTGTTTAAAATAAGGGCACTTTACTCTTGACATTTTACGGTTTTTTCAATTTTCTGAAAAATCCTATCATTAGATTTTTTTAAAAATACGATATTCTTGCTTAACTAACGTTTCTACATAGGGATTAAGCATTTAGAACGAAATCTAATGTCAGAAAATGGCACTTTACTCTTGACATTTTTCGGTTTTTTCAATTTTCTGGGAAATCCTATCATTAGATTTTTTTAAAAATACGATATTCTTGCTTAACTAACGTTTTTACATAGGGATTAAGCATTTAGAACGAAATCTAATGTAGGAAAATGGTACTTTACTCTTGATCGGTACGTTGGGACTTTGAAAATATTCGGGCGTTCCAATCGCTCGTCTGTTGCATCATAGCGCGTCTCGGCGCAATCGACCGATTCGCTCGATCAATTATTTTCGATTTACGGCTAAAATAAATTTTTCTCATTTTATTCAATAACATATTCCTGCTTAAATAACTTTTTTACATATGGATTAAGCATTTAGAACGATACATTGTTTAAAATAAGGGCACTTTACTCTTGACATTTTACGGTTTTTTCAATTTTCTGAAAAATCCTATCATTAGATTTTTTTAAAAATACGATATTCTTGCTTAACTAACGTTTCTACATAGGGATTAAACATTTAGAACGAAATCTAATGTCAGAAAATGGCACTTTACTCTTGACATTTTTCGGTTTTTTCAATTTCTGGGAAATCCTATCATTAGATTTTTTTAAAAATACGATATTCTTGCTTAACTAAACGTTTTTACATAGGGATTAAGCATTTAGAACGAAATCTAATGTAGGAAAATGGTACTTTACTCTTGATCGGTACGTTGGGACTTTGAAAATATTCGGGCGTTCCAATCGCTCGTCTGTTGCATCATAGCGCGTCTCGGCGCAATCGACCGATTCGCTCGATCCATTATTTTCGATTTACGGCTAAAATAAATTTTTCTAATTTTTTTCAATAACATATTCCTGCTTAAATAACTTTTTTACATAGGGATTAAGCCTTTAGAACGATACATTGTTTAAAATAAGGGCACTTTACTCTTGACATTTTACGGTTTTTTCAATTTTCTGAAAAATCCTATCATTAGATTTTTTTAAAAATACGATATTCTTGCTTAACTAACGTTTCTACATAGGGATTAAGCATTTAGAACGAAATCTAATGTCAGAAAATGGCACTTTACTCTTGACATTTTTCGGTTTTTTCAATTTTCTGGAAATCCTATCATTAGATTTTTTTAAAAATACGATATTCTTGCTTAACTAACGTTTTTACATAGGATTAAGCATTTAGAACGAAATCTAATGTAGGAAAATGGTACTTTACTCTTGATCGGTACGTTGGGACTTTGAAAATATTCGGGCGTTCCAATCGCTCGTCTGTTGCATCATAGCGCGTCTCGGCGCAATCGACCGATTCGCTCGATCCATTATTTTCGATTTACGGCTAAAATAAATTTTTCTCATTTTATTCAATAACATATTCCTGCTTAAATAACTTTTTTACATATGGATTAAGCATTTAGAACGATACATTGTTTAAAATAAGGGCACTTTACTCTTGACATTTTACGGTTTTTTCAATTTTCTGAAAAATCCTATCATTAGATTTTTTTAAAAATACGATATTCTTGCTTAACTAACGTTTCTACATAGGGATTAAGCATTTAGAACGAAATCTAATGTCAGAAAATGGCACTTTACTCTTGACATTTTTCGGTTTTTTCAATTTTCTGGGAAATCCTATCATTAGATTTTTTTAAAAATACGATATTCTTGCTTAACTAACGTTTTTACATAGGGATTAAGCATTTAGAACGAAATCTAATGTAGGAAAATGGTACTTTACTCTTGATCGGTACGTTGGGACTTTGAAAATATTCGGGCGTTCCAATCGCTCGTCTGTTGCATCATAGCGCGTCTCGGCGCAATCGACCGATTCGCTCGATCCATTATTTTCGATTTACGGCTAAAATAAATTTTTCTCATTTTATTCAATAACATATTCTTGCTTAAATAACTTTTTTACATAGGGATTAAGCATTTAGAACGATACATTGTTTAAAATAAGGGCACTTTACTCTTGACATTTTACGGTTTTTTCAATTTTCTGAAAAATCCTATCATTAGATTTTTTAAGAATACGATATTCTTGCTTAACTAACGTTTCTACATAGGGATTAAGCATTTAGAACGAAATCTAATGTCAGAAAATGGCACTTTACTCTTGACATTTTTCGGTTTTTTCAATTTTCTGGAAAATCCTATCATTAGATTTTTTTAAAATACGATATTCTTGCTTAACTAACGTTTTTACATAGGGATTAAGCATTTAGAACGAAATCTAATGTAGGAAAATGGTACTTTACTCTTGATCGGTACGTTGGGACTTTGAAAATATTCGGGCGTACGCGGCGCGCTCGGCGCTTCGAACAGCTCGGTGTCCCCATTATTTTCGATTTACGGCTAAAATAAATTTTTCTAATTTTTTTCAATAACATATTCCTGCTAAAATAACTTTTTTACATAGGGATTAAGCATTTAGAACGATACATTGTTTAAAATAAGGGCACTTTACTCTTGACATTTTACGGTTTTTTCAATTTTCTGAAAAATCCTATCATTAGATTTTTTTAAAAATACGATATTCTTGCTTAACTAACGTTTCTACATAGGGATTAAGCATTTAGAACGAAATCTAATGTCAGAAAATGGCACTTTACTCTTGACATTTTACGGTTTTTTCAATTTTCTGGGAAATCCTATCATTAGATTTTTTTAAAAATACGATATTCTTGCTTAACTAACGTTTTTACATAGGGATTAAGCATTTAGAACGAAATCTAATGTAGGAAAATGGTACTTTACTCTTGATCGGTACGTTGGGACTTGGAAAATATTCGGCCGTACGCGGCGCGTCTCGGCGCTTCGAACAGCTCCGGTGTCCCCCATTATTTTCGATTTACGGCTAAAATAAATTTTTCTAATTTTTTTCAATTACATATTCTTGCTTAGATAACTTTTTTACATAGGGATTAAGCATTTAGAACGACATATTGTTTAAAATAATGGTACTTTACTCTTGTGATTTTTCGGTTTTTTTTGATTATTTGGAAAAATAAATTTTTGTAATTTTTTTAAATACGATATTCGTGATCAGTGAACGATTTCACATATGGATTAAGCATTTAGAATCGTGCGGAAGCGTTATTAAAAAAGTTTACTCGATGCGATGGGACTTTGAAAAGTTTGTGAAAATTTTCATATTGGGAAAAAATGTGTAATTTTTTGTCTAGTTTACGGTAGTGTAATTTATTTTAATGTTTACTATAAATTTTTTTTTCGTTCGTTCACGCGCTATGTTACAACAGCACGGCCGGGCGGTCTGTTGCCGCGGCGGTTTACACTCATAAGCGCGCGTGCTATTCGGCCGGCGGCGCCGGCGTCCTTGCCGGCCGTTCGGTATCTATAAGAGATACACGGTCCGTGCGAGGCGGACGGAGCAGAGCGGGGTTTTGGGCCAATTCTACGATCTCGGTCGAGAAGCTGTCTCAGAGCTCCTTCGGGCTTCGGTCCTGACTGTTTCGTGCCGTTTACGTTACGGACTTTTCTCCACACAGCGTGGCCCACGGGTCGGTGTCTTTGACCGAATGGCCCATATGTGGCAAGCCCTACGGGGTTGGTTACCCGTATGCACTTTGTATGTATACTCGTACTCACTGAGCAATCGACTCTTCTGTCCGAGCGATGGAAAAATTTTTTAAAATGCATCTGTAAGATTTGGAAGCAAATCGTACCAATTGAAAACTGTGGCTAAAATGAATAGCCCAGTGGAGAGAGAAAACTATCAAAAAACTGATTTTTAAATCAAGAGGTGTCAGAAATCGAAATGCCTAGCGCGAGCGGAAGAACACGCTTTCTCGCCAGTCCAGCATGTGTCCTGTCCGTTCTTCCTCGGCTTGCCGATTTTGCCCAGATCAGAGGTTTCGTGCTTCCGGCGGTCAGAAGATCAGCGTGAGCGTACGCGCTTCCACGACTATGGCATCACCCATGTACTTTTTCCTTTGAATATATTTGAGTACATAAAAAATATTAAAACATATAGAGAGAACTGTGTCTTGGATCTTATAAAAATTTGTCAATAGCGATGATATATTATTACTTAACTTGAAGTATTTGTACGTTTTAGCTGGGACGTACATTTATCTTACAAGATGTTAATAGCGAGACTCTTGAAGATAAAATTATCTTGTGATTTTATGAAGGCAAAGATAGAAACGTACGAAGCTGGCGTACGTAGAAAAATGTGATTTACGATAGAACAAAAATATAATACGTACGTTTTTGGGCGTACGGTAAAATATCTGTATGGTAGAAAAATGAAAGAAATTGAGCGTTAAAGAAGATATGTTACAAGCGCGGAATGTGGCAAAACTTGTACATATTTGAAAGAGAAAAGTGGTGTGTCGACCTGACATATATATATGAAACAGGCGACGATGGAAAAGGATTTAAATTTTGTCCATTTTATATATACATATTGTATAGTTCCCTGGTTGATCCTGCCAGTAGCTCATATGCTTGTCTCAAAGATTAAGCCATGCATGTCTCAGTACATGCCGTATTAAGGTGAAACCGCGAATGGCTCATTAAATCAGTTATGGTTTCTTAGATCGTACTAAAATTTACTTGGATAACTGTGGTAATTCTAGAGCTAATACATGCAAAACAGAGTTCCGACCAGAGATGGTAGGAACGCTTTTATTAGATCAAAACAATCGGTGGCGGGTGTTTACACTCGTCCATCGTTTGCTTTGGTGACTCTGAATAACTTTGTGCTGATCGCATGGTCTTATAGCACCGGCGACGCATCTTTCAAATGTCTGCCTTATCAACTGTCGATGGTAGGTTCTGCGCCTACCATGGTTGTAACGGGTAAAACGGGGAATCAGGGTTCGATTCCGGAGAGGGAGCCTGAGAAACGGCTACCACATCCAAGGAAGGCAGCAGGCGCGCAAATTACCCACTCCCGGCACGGGGAGGTAGTGACGAAAAATAACGATACGGGACTCATCCGAGGCCCCGTAATCGGAATGAGTACACTTTAAATCCTTTAACGAGGATCCATTGGAGGGCAAGTCTGGTGCCAGCAGCCGCGGTAATTCCAGCTCCAATAGCGTATATTAAAGTTGTTGCGGTTAAAAAGCTCGTAGTTGAATCTGTGTGTCACAGTGTCGGTTCATCGCTCGCGGTGTTTAACTGGCATTATGTGGTACGTCCTACCGGTGGGCTTTGCTCTTCACGGGGCGGTCCAACTAATATCCCATCGCGGTGCTCTTCACTGAGTGTCGAGGTGGGCCGGTACGTTTACTTTGAACAAATTAGAGTGCTCAAAGCAGGCTACCTTCGCCTGAATACTGTGTGCATGGAATAATGGAATAGGACCTCGGTTCTATTTTGTTGGTTTTCGGAACCCCGAGGTAATGATTAATAGGGACAGATGGGGGCATTCGTATTGCGACGTTAGAGGTGAAATTCTTGGATCGTCGCAAGACGGACAGAAGCGAAAGCATTTGCCAAAAATGTTTTCATTAATCAAGAACGAAAGTTAGAGGTTCGAAGGCGATCAGATACCGCCCTAGTTCTAACCATAAACGATGCCAGCTAGCGATCCGCCGAAGTTCCTACGATGACTCGGCGGGCAGCTTCCGGGAAACCAAAGCTTTTGGGTTCCGGGGGAAGTATGGTTGCAAAGCTGAAACTTAAAGGAATTGACGGAAGGGCACCACCAGGAGTGGAGCCTGCGGCTTAATTTGACTCAACACGGGAAACCTCACCAGGCCCGGACACCGGAAGGATTGACAGATTGATAGCTCTTTCTTGATTCGGTGGGTGGTGGTGCATGGCCGTTCTTAGTTGGTGGAGCGATTTGTCTGGTTAATTCCGATAACGAACGAGACTCTAGCCTGCTAAATAGACGTAATTATGGTATCTCGAAGGCTCTCGGCTTCTGCCGGTGGGGTTTTTACTACCAACGTACAAACAAATCTTCTTAGAGGGACAGGCGGCTTCTAGCCGCACGAGATTGAGCAATAACAGGTCTGTGATGCCCTTAGATGTTCTGGGCCGCACGCGCGCTACACTGAAGGAATCAGCGTGTGTTCCCTGGCCGAAAGGCCCGGGTAACCCGCTGAACCTCCTTCGTGCTAGGGATTGGGGCTTGCAATTATTCCCCATGAACGAGGAATTCCCAGTAAGCGCGAGTCATAAGCTCGCGTTGATTACGTCCCTGCCCTTTGTACACACCGCCCGTCGCTACTACCGATTGAATGATTTAGTGAGGTCTTCGGACTGGTGCGCGGCAATGTTTCGGCATTGCCGATGATGCCGGGAAGATGACCAAACTTGATTATTTAGAGGAAGTAAAAGTCGTAACAAGGTTTCCGTAGGTGAACCTGCGGAAGGATCATTACAATGTTCCAATATATCTCAAAGAGAGAGGAGAGGAGGAGAGAAAATGAATTCGATTAGTTTGTGGATAAGAATTCATATAAAAAAAAAAAGATATTGTTGAGCCCGCCAGATCATTCGTGCGTGATTTACACGGCCAGACGTGTGTACTACACGTATTAGGCCTTTGATCTGCGTTGCGTAGGCCACAACAAATCTTTCAAAGAGAGAGAGATATATGTGTTGTTGGGGTTTGTGATTATGAAGGTGCCCCAACGCACAAAAAATATATAAAAATGTACAAAGTTGGGATGTGGTGTGGTGGAGAAGAGTTGGGCCCGACCAGATCATTCGTGCGTGATTTACACGGCAGACGTGTGTACTACACGTATTAGGCCTTTGATCTGCGTTGCGTAGGCCATCTTCCTTCCAAGACACACACGTGTTGGGGTTTGTGTGATTTTATGATAGTGCCTCAACACGGAAAAATAAGCGTACGAGAAGAGTTGGGCCCGACCAGATCATTCGTGCGTGATTTATACACGGCCAGACGCGTATTATATTACACGTATTAGGCCTTTGATCTGCGTTGCGTAGGCCATCTTCTCGATAGAGAGAAAGCCAATGTATTCTTTTTTCTTTCTTTACACACACACACACAGTTGTAGTAGGACAGGGAGGGATGCGAGCGTGCTTAATCACGCTTCCTCAAGTCTTCGCTGTGTGTAAAAAAAAAAAAGAAAAAAAGGAATCGTTGGGAAAGTCCAAAGGACGAAAATATCGGGCAGTCTGAAGATAACTTAATGCTCGTTTACATTGGTATCAAGAGAGACCGGCTTGTGTAGCTCGTTTCAATGCTGTGTCGTTGTCATTGACACCCTACTCTGTTGCGCGCTAGTGGCAGCATGAGCGTGGGACGTATATATATATGACACCCAGCTAGAGCCGGCCGTGAGTCCGTCCGGTGTAAATAACGACGAAAGGAGAGAGAAACTTTTCGAATCCAGTATCGGGTTGATAATTGTCCAGTTTGAATATCCATATCCCCGTCGTTTTTGGAGGTGATATACTCTCTGTGTTTCTTCGATAGAAGGCTTTTCAATGTTCTATTCGCTCCGACCGTCGAACTTGCAAGAAAACAGTGGTTTTGGATTTGCTCGTACATATATATATGGTTTCGACGGAAATATCTCGTTCTTTAAGGGACAATTATGTCGTTGTACGACGACTCCCGAATCTCCTTCGCGCGCTGGTTGGAGCTCTTCGGGTATCGGCTTGTTCCGAAATATAACACAAAAATGTGGTGGATAGCAAATACACATTATATATATATGAGAGAATAAAAGGGAAAAATTACCCTGAACGGTGGATCACTTGGCTCGTGGGTCGATGAAGAACGCAGCTAATTGCGCGTCAACGTGTGAACTGCAGGACACATGAACATCGACATTTCGAACGCACATTGCGGTCCACGGATACAATTCCTGGACCACGCCTGGCTGAGGGTCGTTTACGTACTTATAAACTGCTTGCGTTGATGGCACTTGTTGCCTATATACGTACGAGCGAATGGTGGGCGCTTCGTCGGCGTTTGTCGCGGTCCTATGAATATTGAGAAATTTTACGTACGTCTAACAGTCTTCGAGAGAGATGGAAATCGTGTTCGAACTAGCGTGAGTGTGGAAGGCGGTGTCGTGTGTCGTATATGTTTTATATACGTCCGCCCGTCTGAAACACCGCTTCGAAGCGGTGACAAAATCTTTTTCGGGACGATTCGTATCCGTAGAACTATCGAGATTTCACTGGTACATTTTCAACGCGCTCCCGACGTCGCCTGAAATGAAACGAGATGGGGTTTAACCCACGAAAGCGTACTACACGAGTCTGTCCTATGTGAAGACTGTGTACAGAGATCGAACGAACGCATGAAAGAAATTGAACGAAAGAACACATAACCCGCAAAAATATAGAGTAGAATTGTGACCGTTGCTTCGAATTTGAATTTATATGTA
>NW_027477217.1:77500-87500 GCF_051020955.1 Megalopta genalis
CTTAACTGACGTTTCTACATAGGGATTAAGCATTTAGAACGAAATCTAATGTCAGAAAATGGCACTTTACTCTTGACATTTTTCGGTTTTTTCAATTTTCTGGAAAATCCTATCATTAGATTTTTTTAAAAATACGATATTCTTGCTTAACTAACGTTTTTACATAGGGATTAAGCATTTAGAACGAAATCTAATGTAGGAAAATGGTACTTTACTCTTGATCGGTACGTTGGGACTTTGAAAATATTCGGCCGTACGCGGCGCGTCTCGGCGCTTCGAACAGCTCCGGTGTCCCCATTATTTTCGATTTACGGGCTAAAATAAATTCTTCTAATTTTTTTCAATTACATATTCTTGCTTAAATAACTTTTTTACATAGGGATTAAGCATTTAGAACGATACATTGTTTAAAATAATGGCACTTTACTCTTGACATTTTACGGTTTTTTCAATTTTCTGAAAAATCCTATCATTAGATTTTTTTAAAAATACGATATTCTTGCTTAACTAACGTTTCTACATAGGGATTAAGCATTTAGAACGAAATCTAATGTCAGAAAATGGCACTTTACTCTTGACATTTTTCGGTTTTTTCAATTTTCTGGAAAATCCTATCATTAGATTTTTTTAAAAATACGATATTCTTGCTTAACTAACGTTTTTACATAGGGATTAAGCATTTAGAACGAAATCTAATGTAGGAAAATGGTACTTTACTCTTGATCGGTACGTTGGGACTTTGAAAATATTCGGGCGTTCCAATCGCTCGTCTGTTGCATCATAGCGCGTCTCGGCGCAATCGACCGATTCGCTCGACCCATTATTTTCGATTTACGGCTAAAATAAATTTTTCTCATTTTATTCAATAACATATTCTTGCTTAGATAACTTTTTTACATAGGGATTAAGCATTTAGAACGATATAATGTTTAAAATAAGGGCACTTTACTCTTGACATTTTACGGTTTTTTCAATTTTATGAAAAATCCTATCATTAGATTTTTTTAAAAATACGATAATCTTGCTTAACTAACGTTTCTACATAGGGATTAAGCATTTAGAACGAAATCTAATGTCAGAAAATGGCACTTTACTCTTGACATTTTTCGGTTTTTTCAATTTTCTGGAAAATCCTATCATTAGATTTTTTTTAAAATACGATATTCTTGCTTAACTAACGTTTTTACATAGGGATTAAGCATTTAGAACGAAATCTAATGTAGGAAAATGGTACTTTACTCTTGATCGGTACGTTGGGACTTTGAAAATATTCGGGCGTACGCGGCGCGCTCGGCGCTTCGAACAGCTCCGGTGTCCCCATTATTTTCGATTTACGGCTAAAATAAATTTTTCTCATTTTATTCAATAACATATTCTTGCTTAGATAACTTTTTTACATAGGGATTAAGCATTTAGAACGATATAATGTTTAAAATAAGGGCACTTTACTCTTGACATTTTACGTTTTTTCAATTTTATGAAAAATCCTATCATTAGATTTTTTTAAAAATACGATATTCTTGCTTAACTGACGTTTCTACATAGGGATTAAGCATTTAGAACGAAATCTAATGTCAGAAAATGGCACTTTACTCTTGACATTTTTCGGTTTTTTCAATTTTCTGGAAAATCCTATCATTAGATTTTTTTAAAAATACGATATTCTTGCTTAACTAACGTTTTTACATAGGGATTAAGCATTTAGAACGAAATCTAATGTAGGAAAATGGTACTTTACTCTTGATCGGTACGTTGGGACTTTGAAAATATTCGGCCGTACGCGGCGCGTCTCGGCGCTTCGAACAGCTCCGGTGTCCCCATTATTTCGATTTACGGCTAAAATAAATTCTTCTAATTTTTTTTCAATTACATATTCTTGCTTAAATAACTTTTTTACATAGGGATTAAGCATTTAGAACGATACATTGTTTAAAATAATGGCACTTTACTCTTGACATTTTACGGTTTTTTCAATTTTCTGAAAAATCCTATCATTAGATTTTTTAAAAATACGATATTCTTGCTTAACTAACGTTTCTACATAGGGATTAAGCATTTAGAACGAAATCTAATGTCAGAAAATGGCACTTTACTCTTGACATTTTTCGGTTTTTCAATTTTCTGGAAAATCCTATCATTAGATTTTTTTTAAAATACGATATTCTTGCTTAACTAACGTTTTTACATAGGGATTAAGCATTTAGAACGAAATCTAATGTAGGAAAATGGTACTTTACTCTTGACCGGTACGTTGGGACTTTGAAAATATTCGGGCGTTCCAATCGCTCGTCTGTTGCATCATAGCGCGTCTCGGCGCAATCGACCGATTCGCTCGACCCATTATTTTCGATTTACGGCTAAAATAAATTTTTCTCATTTTATTCAATAACATATTCTTGCTTAGATAACTTTTTTACATAGGGATTAAGCATTTAGAACGATATAATGTTTAAAATAAGGGCACTTTACTCTTGACATTTTACGGTTTTTTCAATTTTCTGAAAAATCCTATCATTAGATTTTTTTAAAAATACGATAATCTTGCATAACTAACGTTTCTACATAGGGATTAAGCATTTAGAACGAAATCTAATGTCAGAAAATGGCACTTTACTCTTGACATTTTTCGGTTTTTTCAATTTTCTGGAAAATCCTATCATTAGATTTTTTTAAAATACGATATTCTTGCTTAACTAACGTTTTTACATAGGGATTAAGCATTTAGAACGAAATCTAATGTAGGAAAATGGTACTTTACTCTTGACCGGTACGTTGGGACTTTGAAAATATTCGGGCGTACGCGGCGCGCTCGGCGCTTCGAACAGCTCCGGTGTCCCCATTATTTTCGATTTACGGCTAAAATAAATTTTTCTCATTTTATTCAATAACATATTCTTGCTTAGATAACTTTTTTACATAGGGATTAAGCATTTAGAACGATATAATGTTTAAAATAAGGGCACTTTACTCTTGACATTTTACGGTTTTTTCAATTTTCTGAAAAATCCTATCATTAGATTTTTTTAAAAATACGATAATCTTGCATAACTAACGTTTCTACATAGGGATTAAGCATTTAGAACGAAATCTAATGTCAGAAAATGGCACTTTACTCTTGACATTTTTCGGTTTTTTCAATTTTCTGGAAAATCCTATCATTAGATTTTTTTAAAAATACGATATTCTTGCTTAACTAACGTTTTTACATAGGGATTAAGCATTTAGAACGAAATCTAATGTAGGAAATTGGTACTTTACTCTTGATCGGTACGTTGGGACTTTGAAAATATTCGGCCGTACGCGGCGCGTCTCGGCGCTTCGAACAGCTCCGTGTCCCCATTATTTTCGATTTACGGCTAAAATAATTTTTCTAATTTTTTTTCAATAACATATTCTTGCTTAAATAACTTTTTTACATAGGGATTAAGCATTTAGAACGATACATTGTTTAAAATAAGGGCACTTTACTCTTGACATTTTACGGTTTTTTCAATTTTATGAAAAATCCTATCATTAGATTTTTTTAAAAATACGATAATCTTGCTTAACTAACGTTTCTACATAGGGATTAAGCATTTAGAACGAAATCTAATGTAGGAAAATGGTACTTTACTCTTGATCGGTACGTTGGGACTTTGAAAATATTCGGGCGTTCCAATCGCTCGTCTGTTGCATCATAGCGCGTCTCGGCGCAATCGACCGATTCGCTCGACCCATTATTTTCGATTTACGGCTAAAATAAATTTTTCTCATTTTATTCAATAACATATTCTTGCTTAGATAACTTTTTTACATAGGGATTAAGCATTTAGAACGATATAATGTTTAAAATAAGGGCACTTTACTCTTGACATTTTACGGTTTTTTCAATTTTATGAAAAATCCTATCATTAGATTTTTTTAAAAATACGATAATCTTGCTTAACTAACGTTTCTACATAGGGATTAAGCATTTAGAACGAAATCTAATGTCAGAAAATGGCACTTTACTCTTGACATTTTTCGGTTTTTTCAATTTTCTGGAAAATCCTATCATTAGATTTTTTTTAAAATACGATATTCTTGCTTAACTAACGTTTCTACATAGGGATTAAGCATTTAGAACGAAATCTAATGTCAGAAAATGGCACTTTACTCTTGACATTTTTCGGTTTTTTCAATTTTCTGGAAAATCCTATCATTAGATTTTTTAAAAATACGATATTCTTGCTTAACTAACGTTTTTACATAGGGATTAAGCATTTAGAACGAAATCTAATGTAGGAAAATGGTACTTTACTCTTGATCGGTACGTTGGGACTTTGAAAATATTCGGGCGTTCCAATCGCTCGTCTGTTGCATCATAGCGCGTCTCGGCGCAATCGACCGATTCGCTCGACCCATTATTTTCGATTTACGGCTAAAATAAATTTTTCTCATTTTATTCAATAACATATTCTTGCTTAGATAACTTTTTTACATAGGGATTAAGCATTTAGAACGATATAATGTTTAAAATAAGGGCACTTTACTCTTGACATTTTACGGTTTTTTCAATTTTATGAAAAATCCTATCATTAGATTTTTTAAAAATACGATAATCTTGCTTAACTAACGTTTCTACATAGGGATTAAGCATTTAGAACGAAATCTAATGTCAGAAAATGGCACTTTACTCTTGACATTTTTCGGTTTTTTCAATTTTCTGGAAAATCCTATCATTAGATTTTTTTTAAAATACGATATTCTTGCTTAACTAACGTTTTTACATAGGGATTAAGCATTTAGAACGAAATCTAATGTAGGAAAATGGTACTTTACTCTTGATCGGTACGTTGGGACTTTGAAAATATTCGGGCGTTCCAATCGCTCGTCTGTTGCATCATAGCGCGTCTCGGCGCAATCGACCGATTCGCTCGACCCATTATTTTCGATTTACGGCTAAAATAAATTTTTCTCATTTTATTCAATAACATATTCTTGCTTAGATAACTTTTTTACATAGGGATTAAGCATTTAGAACGATATAATGTTTAAAATAAGGGCACTTTACTCTTGACATTTTACGGTTTTTTCAATTTTCTGAAAAATCCTATCATTAGATTTTTTTAAAAATACGATAATCTTGCATAACTAACGTTTCTACATAGGGATTAAGCATTTAGAACGAAATCTAATGTCAGAAAATGGCACTTTACTCTTGACATTTTTCGGTTTTTTCAATTTTCTGGAAAATCCTATCATTAGATTTTTTTAAAAATACGATATTCTTGCTTAACTAACGTTTTTACATAGGGATTAAGCATTTAGAACGAAATCTAATGTAGGAAATTGGTACTTTACTCTTGATCGGTACGTTGGGACTTTGAAAATATTCGGCCGTACGCGGCGCGTCTCGGCGCTTCGAACAGCTCCGGTGTCCCCATTATTTTCGATTTACGGCTAAAATAAATTTTTCTAATTTTTTTCAATAACATATTCTTGCTTAAATAACTTTTTTACATAGGATTAAGCATTTAGAACGATACATTGTTTAAAATAAGGGCACTTTACTCTTGACATTTTACGGTTTTTTCAATTTTATGAAAAATCCTATCATTAGATTTTTTTAAAAATACGATAATCTTGCTTAACTAACGTTTCTACATAGGGATTAAGCATTTAGAACGAAATCTAATGTAGGAAAATGGTACTTTACTCTTGACATTTTTCGGTTTTTTTCAATTTTCTGGAAAATCCTATCATTAGATTTTTTTAAAAATACGATATTCTTGCTTAACTAACGTTTTTACATAGGGATTAAGCATTTAGAACGAAATCTAATGTAGGAAAATGGTACTTTACTCTTGATCGGTACGTTGGGACTTTGAAAATATTCGGGCGTTCCAATCGCTCGTCTGTTGCATCATAGCGCGTCTCGGCGCAATCGACCGATTCGCTCGACCCATTATTTTCGATTTACGGCTAAAATAAATTTTTCTCATTTTATTCAATAACATATTCTTGCTTAGATAACTTTTTTACATAGGGATTAAGCATTTAGAACGATATAATGTTTAAAATAAGGGCACTTTACTCTTGACATTTTACGGTTTTTTCAATTTTATGAAAAATCCTATCATTAGATTTTTTTAAAAATACGATAATCTTGCTTAACTAACGTTTCTACATAGGGATTAAGCATTTAGAACGAAATCTAATGTCAGAAAATGGCACTTTACTCTTGACATTTTTCGGTTTTTTCAATTTTCTGGAAAATCCTATCATTAGATTTTTTTAAAAATACGATATTCTTGCTTAACTAACGTTTTTACATAGGGATTAAGCATTTAGAACGAAATCTAATGTAGGAAAATGGTACTTTACTCTTGATCGGTACGTTGGGACTTTGAAAATATTCGGGCGTTCCAATCGCTCGTCTGTTGCATCATAGCGCGTCTCGGCGCAATCGACCGATTCGCTCGACCCATTATTTTCGATTTACGGCTAAAATAAATTTTTCTCATTTTATTCAATAACATATTCTTGCTTAGATAACTTTTTTACATAGGGATTAAGCATTTAGAACGATATAATGTTTAAAATAAGGGCACTTTACTCTTGACATTTTACGGTTTTTTCAATTTTCTGAAAAATCCTATCATTAGATTTTTTTAAAAATACGATAATCTTGCATAACTAACGTTTCTACATAGGGATTAAGCATTTAGAACGAAATCTAATGTCAGAAAATGGCACTTTACTCTTGACATTTTTTCGGTTTTTTCAATTTTCTGGAAAATCCTATCATTAGATTTTTTAAAAATACGATATTCTTGCTTAACTAACGTTTCTACATAGGGATTAAGCATTTAGAACGAAATCTAATGTCAGAAAATGGCACTTTACTCTTGACATTTTTCGGTTTTTTCAATTTTCTGGAAAATCCTATCATTAGATTTTTTTTAAAATACGATATTCTTGCTTAACTAACGTTTTTACATAGGGATTAAGCATTTAGAACGAAATCTAATGTAGGAAAATGGTACTTTACTCTTGACCGGTACGTTGGGACTTTGAAAATATTCGGGCGTTCCAATCGCTCGTCTGTTGCATCATAGCGCGTCTCGGCGCAATCGACCGATTCGCTCGACCCATTATTTTCGATTTACGGCTAAAATAAATTTTTCTCATTTTATTCAATAACATATTCTTGCTTAGATAACTTTTTTACATAGGGATTAAGCATTTAGAACGATATAATGTTTAAAATAAGGGCACTTTACTCTTGACATTTTACGGTTTTTTCAATTTTCTGAAAAATCCTATCATTAGATTTTTTTAAAAATACGATAATCTTGCATAACTAACGTTTCTACATAGGGATTAAGCATTTAGAACGAAATCTAATGTCAGAAAATGGCACTTTACTCTTGACATTTTTCGGTTTTTTCAATTTTCTGGAAAATCCTATCATTAGATTTTTTTTAAAATACGATATTCTTGCTTAACTAACGTTTTTACATAGGGATTAAGCATTTAGAACGAAATCTAATGTCAGAAAATGGCACTTTACTCTTGACATTTTTCGGTTTTTTCAATTTTCTGGAAAATCCTATCATTAGATTTTTTTAAAAATACGATATTCTTGCTTAACTAACGTTTTTACATAGGGATTAAGCATTTAGAACGAAATCTAATGTAGGAAATTGGTACTTTACTCTTGATCGGTACGTTGGGACTTTGAAAATATTCGGCCGTACGCGGCGCGTCTCGGCGCTTCGAACAGCTCCGGTGTCCCCATTATTTTCGATTTACGGCTAAAATAAATTTTTCTAATTTTTTTCAATTACATATTCTTGCTTAAATAACTTTTTTACATAGGGATTAAGCATTTAGAACGACATGTTGTTTAAAATAATGGTACTTTACTCTTGTGATTTTTCGGTTTTTTTTGATTATTTTGAAAAATAAATTTTTGTAATTTTTTTAAATACGATATTCGTGATCAGTGAACGATTTCACATATGGATTAAGCATTTAGAATCGTGCGGACGCGTTATTAAAAAAGTTTACTCGATGCGATGGGACTTTAAAAAGTTTGTGAAAATTTTCATATTGGGAAAAAATGTGTAATTTTTTGTCTAGTTTACGGTAGTGTAATTTATTTTAATGTTTACTATAAAAATTTTTTTCGTTCGTTCACGCGCTATGTTACAACAGCACGGCCGGGCGGTCTGTTGCCGCAGCGGTTTACACTCATAAGCGCGCGTGCTATTCGGCCGGCGGCGCCGGCGTCCTTGCCGGCCGTTCGGTATCTATAAGAGATACACGGTCCGTGCGAGGCGGACGGAGCAGAGCGGGTTTTGGGCCAATTCTACGATCTCGGTCGAGAAGCTGTCTCAGAGCTCCTTCGGGGCTTCGGTCCTGACTGTTTCGTGCCGTTTACGTTACGGACTTTTCTCCACACAGCGTGGCCACGGGTCGGTGTCTTTGACCGAATGGCCCATATGTGGCAAGCCCTACGGGGTTGGTTACCCGTATGCACTTTGTATGTATACTCGTACTCACTGAGCAATCGACTCTTCTGTCCGAGCGATGGAAAAATTTTTTAAAATGCATCTGTAAGATTTGGAAGCAAATCGTACCAATTGAAAACTGTGGCTAAAATGAATAGCCCAGTGGAGAGAGAAAACTATCAAAAAACTGATTTTTTAAATCAAGAGGTGTCAGAAATCGAAATGCCTAGCGCGAGCGGAAGAACACGCTTTCTCGCCAGTCCAGCATGTGTCCTGTCCGTTCTTCCTCGGCTTGCCGATTTTGCCCAGATCAGAGGTTTCGTGCTTCCGGCGGTCAGAAGATCAGCGTGAGCGTACGCGCTTCCACGACTATGGCATCACCCATGTACTTTTTCCTTTGAATATATTTGAGTACATAAAAAATATTAAAACATATAGAGAGAACTGTGTCTTGGATCTTAAAAATTTGTCAATAGCGATGATATATTATTACTTAACTTGAAGTATTTGTACGTTTTAGCTGGGACGTACATTTATCTTACAAGATGTTAATAGCGAGACTCTTGAAGATAAAATTATCTTGTGATTTTATGAAGGCAAAGATAGAAACGTACGAAGCTGGCGTACGTAGAAAAAATGTGATTTTACGATAGAACAAAAATATAATACGTACGTTTTTGGGCGTACGGTAAAATATCTGTATGGTAGAAAAATGAAAGAAATTGAGCGTTAAAGAAGATATGTTACAAGCGCGGAATGTGGCAAAACTTGTACATATTTGAAAGAGAAAAGTGGTGTGTCGACCTGACATATATATATGAAACAGGCGACGATGGAAAAGGATTTAAATTTTGTCCATTTTATATATACATATTGTATAGTTCCCTGGTTGATCCTGCCAGTAGTCATATGCTTGTCTCAAAGATTAAGCCATGCATGTCTCAGTACATGCCGTATTAAGGTGAAACCGCGAATGGCTCATTAAATCAGTTATGGTTTCTTAGATCGTACTAAAATTTACTTGGATAACTGTGGTAATTCTAGAGCTAATACATGCAAAACAGAGTTCCGACCAGAGATGGTAGGAACGCTTTTATTAGATCAAAACCAATCGGTGGCGGGTGTTTACACTCGTCCATCGTTTGCTTTGGTGACTCTGAATAACTTTGTGCTGATCGCATGGTCTTATAGCACCGGCGACGCATCTTTCAAATGTCTGCCTTATCAACTGTCGATGGTAGGTTCTGCGCCTACCATGGTTGTAACGGGTAACGGGGAATCAGGGTTCGATTCCGGAGAGGGAGCCTGAGAAACGGCTACCACATCCAAGGAAGGCAGCAGGCGCGCAAATTACCCACTCCCGGCACGGGGAGGTAGTGACGAAAAATAACGATACGGGACTCATCCGAGGCCCGTAATCGGAATGAGTACACTTTAAATCCTTTAACGAGGATCCATTGGAGGGCAAGTCTGGTGCCAGCAGCCGCGGTAATTCCAGCTCCAATAGCGTATATTAAAGTTGT